>NW_017670450.1:79289-81967 GCF_001879085.1 Nicotiana attenuata
GCAGACGCGCTGGGTAGCCGCGGACCGCGCTTAAGATGTTCCAGAGACACCCCTCTCTGAATCTCACCGACGCGGTCCGCACTGTTTTGGACCGCGGCCGCGCTAGGCTGGCGCGGACCGCGCAGAAAGGACGCGCGGCCGCATAGGGCAGACAATGAACCGAGTATGGGGATTTTCATTTAAGTCCAATTTTTTTGCTCAAATTATGGGTCCTAATTGTCCCTACTCAGTTACTAATCAAGAATTCATGCCCGTTGTTTCACATAAACACACAAAATCTACCCTAACAAGTAAAACTAAGAGAGAAAGAAGAAGATAAGAAGTTATACTAATAGAAAGCAAATAAAAATAAAAAGATTAAACTATGAATGAGATTAGTGAGGAATGTTACCAGGGGTTGTGAAAGTTTCAACTACTTGAGGCAAGTTCTTTTGATGCACAGTGAAAATTTAGAGCTCAGGTAGAAAAGTGGCGAAAAGGTTAAAATGAAGCTTAGGTCTCTATTTATAGAAAACACTGTGGGACCCATTACTTACCCACCAGCGCGGCCGCGCAGAATTGGCCGCGGACCGCTAGATTTCCAGCTTCCTTAATTGCCTGAACAACCCACGCGGTCCGCACTGTTTTGGTGCGCGGCCGCGTGGGAAACTTCAGAGAGTATGTAATTTGGGCTTCTCCCGCGCGGACCGCACAAAAATGTCACGCGGACCGCGCAGCAAACTTCAGAGACTCAACTCCCATTTCACCAGCCTACGCGGACCGCACTGTTTTGGTGCGCGACCGCGTAGGCAAACTTCAGAGACCTTAAAATTTTTGCTACTTTTGCCCTGCACTGGTCCAACACCAACCCTGCAACATCTCACAAACCATGAGTTGAAAAATCCTAATCTACAACGGAAAAATAAAAAGAAAGAAAAAGACATGGGTTGCCTCCCAAGAAGCGCCTGATTTAACGTCGCTACACGACGCATTTTACCACAATATCACCTCAAATGAAGGAGTGCCACCACGTGGCTGTCATCAATCCTCCCCAAGTAATGCTTCACACGATACCCATTGACTCGGGAAACTTCACCATTTTTGTTCTTGAGATCAATAGCACCAAATGGGGTCACCCCAACAACTTCAAATGGACCACTCCACCTAGACTTGAGCTTTCCTGGGAATAACCTCAACCGAGAGTTGAAAAGAAGAACCATGTCACCCACCTTGAATTCTTTACCCTGAGCATACTTGTCATGGAGGTAATTCATCTTCTCCTTGTACAAAGACGAGCTGGAGTAGGCATGAAATCTAAACTCATCAAGCTCATTCAATTGCTCCACTCGGAGATTTGCTGTAACATCCCATTCCAAGTTCAACTTCCTCAATGCCCACATAGCCTTGTGCTCAAGTTCCACCGGAAGATGGCAAGCTTTACCAAACACCAACCGATACGGAGACATACCAATTGGAGTCTTGTAAGCCGTCCGATAAGCCCAAAGAGCATCATCCAATTTCTTTGACCAATCGGTCCTATTAGCATTCACCGTTTTGGACAGAATACTCTTTATCTCCCGATTTGAGACTTCCACTTGTCCACTAGCTTGTGGATGATAGGGGGTGGTCACTTTGTGATTAACTCCATACTTAGCAAGCAATGAGTCAAAAGCCTTGTTGCAAAAATGGGATCCCCCATCACTAATATTGGCCCGAGGAGTACCAAATCTCGTAAAGATACTCTTTTTCAAAAGTGCTACAACACTTCGGGCTTCATTGTTGGGTAGAGCCACGGCTTCCACCCATTTTGAAACATAGTCCACTGCCACGAGAATGTAAGTATTACCACAGGAGCTCACGAACGGACCCATGAAATCGATGCCCCAAACATAAAATATATCCACCTCAAGAATTGTATTGAGGGGCATCTCATCCTTCTTGGAAATACCGCCGACTCTTTGACATGCATCACATCTCTTCACCAATTCACTACCATCCTTGAACAACGTGGGCCAATAGAAGCCACAACTCAAAACTTTTGAGGCTGTCCTCACCCCCCCGTGATGACCACCATAGGGAGAAGAGTGACAAGCCTCCAATATGCTCATTTGTTCACTTTCTGGTACACATCTCCTTATCACTCCATCCGTGCAAATTCTAAACAAATACGGATCATCGCAATAGAAATCCAAACTATCCCGCTTGAGTTTCTTCCTTTGGTTGGAAGAGAGCTTACACGGGACGTTACCAGTCACAATGAAGTTGGCGATGTCCGCGAACCATGGCATTTCACACATAGAAACGGAAAGAAGTTGCTCGTCAGGGAACCTATCATTAATCTCAATACCATCACTTGGTCTCCCATCTTCCTCTAATCGGGACAAATGGTCTGCAACTTGATTCTCGCTTCCCTTTCTATCCACAATCTCTAAATCAAATTCCTGAAGGAGTAGCACCCACCTCATCAATCTTGCTTTCGAATCCTTCTTAGTCATCAAATACCGGAGGGCTGCATGGTCCGTGTGTATGATCACCTTTGCTCCCATAAGGTAAGGTCGAAATTTCTCCATCGCGAACACAATAGCCAATAGCTCTTTTTCCGTCACTGTGTAGTTTCTTTGGGCCTCATTCATCGTCTTGCTAGCATAATACACAGGATGGAACATTTTGTTGATCCTTTGGCCTAGCACCGCACCAAC
>NW_017670450.1:81972-91504 GCF_001879085.1 Nicotiana attenuata
TTAAGGCTCAAAAGGGTTGAACTAGGGATCATTTCATTGGTAGGTTATGGAAATTGTTCAAATTTGGAAGTTCGGATCAAGGAGGGCCTATATTCACTTCTCAAGTCAAGTTTCGCCTATGATTTCGCCTCAACAAACATTCAGGCCAAGTTCTAGACTGCTGGCTTGGAGCTTAGACTCATAATTCAACTTCTCACCACACACACACTCAAGGTTTGCTAAAGATATCGAGTTGAGAGCCCACAACGACCTTAGTTCCAATTCAAGTGCACAATGGCCCCACACGACCATATGATGATTGTTTGATCAACACAAGAATCTCAAGGCCACAATTTTCACCATCCTAAACACAACATTATGTCTTTGACCATGGGATCAAAGGCAAATGTGTTAGGCCCAAGTGAAGCTTGCCTGAGGTCCTCTTAACTACGAAATATTGAAAATCAAAAGAAGAAAAATCAAAAAAGGACTCAAACCCTTAAGAAGGTTGTCACGCCATCTATCATTGGTAAGAGCCACCTGGTTCACACAACACACTACCCTGGGAAAGAACCGTGGCATTAAGAAAACCAAGGGCTTATTGAAAACACTAAAACCGAAACAAAAGGCTACGAGCCTCACTACTAGGCTGAAAACAAAAAATTTGAACGAAAATAGAGAAACCAAATGAATATGTACAATGGGGAGTAGAATATACAACGGGATGAATATATACATAAGAGTCTAAAAGTAGCCAAAGTTAAAAGTTATATACAGGCCAACTATTTAAAAATCCAAAACATAGACTAAAAGTGAAATGAATATATACAGTCATCCAGTGTATTAGAATCAAAATGGTAGGGCGCACCCCCGCGAATAAAAGCTGGCATTGTCCCCAATGCCAACTACCAATATAAGCTCAAAAACAGAGTAAAAGGATATAGAAAGGCCCCTCAAGCCTAGTCCACATGCGTGGGGTCTCCTGTCGTCCCTGGATCCTCTGTAGTAGCCGGGACCTCAGACTGGTCTCCGACCTGCTGCTGCTGTGCTGCTGGGACATGAGCTGGATCAAGGAAAGGCTGAACCACCGGTGGAACACTGGATGTACCCTCATGAACCTGGGTCACCTCTATCACAACTCCCTCAGTGCTAGGGAGTTTTCTCTTCTTCCTCGGCCTGGGAGTCTCCTCCTGCTGTGGTTGAACTGTTGCTGGATCTACAGTTGGCTCCCCGAAGAGTAAGTCAAGTGGCATCTGATCCGCCAAAAACTTATCCACATCCTCCCTCAACTTCATCACTGACTCCTTGGAAGCCTTCTGCTTCCTCAACTTCCTGTGCTCCCTAGCTAGTTTACCCAATGTTGTGTTGTGTGCCCCAACTGCCTTAGCCAAGGCATTCTATGTCTCCGTTATCTTTTCCTGGTTGTCCAGGATCTTCTTCAGTGTCTCCTCAATAGAAGGAGGGATCTCAACTATGGAAGGGGCTGACTGTGCCTGAACTACAGTGGCCAAGTTTGACAACTTGGATGTCGCAGCTGACATCCAGTTGTTCAGACTGGCTAGAGACTGAGCAAGCTGGTGGGCAGTGAACCGGTGAGTCTTCGATGAAGGGACATCCGGGTCTGCGGCAGAAGATGGACCAGCAATAGTAGAAGGGCCCTGAGGCAATGTCTCACTGGTAGCAGGGATGGTGGAAGGCTCAGTGGATTGCTCAATAACCGCTGGCTCCTCAGACTGGCCAGGTACGGTGGAAGTGGATGCCTGAGGCTTTTTGGACCTCTTTGGGTTGTCGTGACCCAACTAACTGTACCATGAGTTGGGCGCCACTGGATCTACCTGGACATCATACTTCTTCTTCTTCACCTTCAATTCTCTAAAGTACAGGGAAAGAGTGTTCGGGAAGGGGTAGTTTGTGTTAGTCTCCTGTCCGACCGTAGAAATCACCCTTGACATGATGTTGCCCACATTCAGAGGAAAACCCGCCATAATAGAAGCCACTAACACTGCACGGGGAATAGGAACTGTGTGATCATGAGTGGAGGGGTCAAGCCTACTACAGACGAAGGTCAACCAACCCTTTGCTTCAAAATTGAACGTGTTTCTCAGAATCTTCTCCCCTGCTTTCAACCAAACTAGGACAGTGCCTGGGGCTGCCAAGTGCTAGGCCAACCACGGGCGAACCTCTTCTTTCATTGCCAGCTTTTCTAAGTATTGGGTTTCGTCCTCTTCGTTGAACCCCAAAAACTCATTCAGAGACTTCCCATCAAACATCACCACTTTGTCCCTCACTTGTGTCGCCTTTGAGTCTTTCACTACATGATAAACATTGCAGTAAAATTCTTTCACCATATGTTCATTTGCGACTATGCAACGTTAGAACCCCCAACCCTCTCTAGTACGGAATTATGCTTGCACATATGGGTTTAGAGGAAGAAGATCAGAGTCAATAAATTGCCTCTCCGGAATCAATTTTCTTTTGGGCCACCACTCTCGAAATCTGTGGAAGGCTGTTTCACTTACAAATCTATCAGCCCATGCTTCCGGTTTTCTTGTTCTATCAACACCACCAACTTGGGGCTCACCCCCCTCACCATATCCTGCACTCTCCCCAGATAATGAAGCTGTGGGGGAGGTGGAGTATTGTGCCTCACTTCTTGCTACGGACTCATCAGACGAATCCGAAATTACATTGACCGGTCTCTTAGAGGTAGGTGAAGGTGGAGGAGTGTCATGTAGTTGGAATGGGTCAGATGTGTGAGTGGGGGCTGATTCTGAGGTGATGCTCCGGGAGGGTGCATACTCACTCCCCGAAGAGTGGGAGGCAACCCTATCAGTAGCCCGTATCAGCTTACGGGTCTTTTTAATGTTTGCCCGGGCCTGGGGAGTGAGTTTAGCAACCCGCTTTCCTTTTCCCCCTCGGGAGGAACCACCCCTCCCGGGTTGTTGTTCTTTTCCTCCTCGTTGCTTAACCATGATCTGCAAAGAAAAGTCTAACATTGTTAGTTGAAGCATATGCAGTGAATTGGATGCTACAGTTGAAAGCATGGTTTAGAAACATGGTTGCAGAATAGAAGGGGCGCGGACCGCGCAAAAGTGCCACGCGGACGCGCTGGGGTAGCGCGGACCGCGTAAAACTGGAGCGCGGACCGCGCTTAAGATGTTCCAGAGAAACCCCTCTCTGAATCTCACCGACGCGGTCCGCACTGATTTGGACCGCGGCCGCGCTAGGCTGGCGCGGACTGCGCAGAAAAGACGCGCGGCCGCGTAGGGCAGATAATGAACTGAGTATGGGGATTTTCATTTAAGTCCAATTTTTTGTTCAAATTATGGGTCCTAATTGTCCCTACTCAGTTACTAATCAAGAATTCATGCCCATTGTTTCACATAAACACACAAAATCTACCCTAACAGGTAAAACTAAGAGAGAAAGAGGAAAATAAGAAGTTATACTAACAGGAAGCAAATAAAATAAAATAAAAAATTAAACTATGAATGAGATTAGTGAGGAATGTTACCAGGGGTTGTAAAAGTTTTAACTACTTGAAGCAAGTTCTTTTGATGCACAGTGAAAATTTAGAGCTCAGGTAGAAAATTGGCGAAAAGGTTAAAATGAAGCCTAGGTCTCTATTTATAAAAAACACTTGGGACCCATTACTTACCCACCAGCGCAGCCGCGCAGAAATGGCCGCGGACCGCGCTAGATTTTCAGCATCCTTAATTGCCTGAACAACCCACGCGGACCATACTGTTTTGGTGCGCGGCCGCGTGGGAAACATCAGAGAGAATGTAAATTGGGCTTCTCCCGCGCGGACCGCACAAAAATGTCACGCGGACCGCGCAGCAAACTTCAGAGACTCAGCTCCCATTTCACCAGCCTACGCGGACCGCACTGTTTTGGTGCGCGGCCGCGTAGGCAAACTTCAGAGACCTTAAAATTTTTGCTACTTTTGCCCTGCACTGGTCCAACATCAACCCTGCAACATCTCACAAACCATGAGTTGAAAAATCCTAATCTACAACGGAAAAATAAAAAGAAAGAAAAAGACATGGGTTGCCTCCCAAGAAGCGCCTGATTTAACGTCGCGGCACGACGCATTTTACCATAATATCACTTCAAATGAAGGAGTGCCACCACGTGACTGTCATCAATCTTCCCCAAGTAATGCTTCACACGATGCCCATTGACTCGGAAAACTTCACCATTGTTGTTCTTGAGATCAACAGCACCAAATGGGGTCACCCCAACAATTTCAAATGGACCACTCCACCTAGACTTGAGCTTTCTCGGGAATAACCTCAACCGGGAGTTGAAAAGAAGAACCATGTCACCCACCTTGAATTCTTTACCCTGAGCATACTTGTCATGGAGGTACTTCATCTTCTCCTTGTACAAAGACGAGCTGGAGTAGGCATGAAATCTAAACTCATCAAGCTCATTCAATTGCTCCACTCGGAGATTGGCTGCAACATCCCATTCCAAGTTCAACTTTCTCAATGCCCACATAGCCTTGTGCTCAAGTTCCACCGGAAGATGGCAAGCTTTACCAAACACCAACCGATACGGAGACATACCAATTGGAGTCTTGTAAGCCGTCCGATAAGCCCAAAGAGCATCATCCAATTTCTTCGACCAATCGGTCCTATTAGCATTCACCGTTTTGGACAAAATACTCTTTATCTCCCGATTTGAGACTTCCACTTGTCCACTAGCTTGTGGATGATAGGGGGTGGTCACTTTGTGATTAACTCCATACTTAGCAAGCAATGAGTCGAAAGCCTTGTTGCAAAAATGGGACCCCCCATCACTAATAATGGCCCGAGGAGTACCAAATCTCGTAAAGATACTCTTTTTCAAAAATGCTACAACACTTCGGGCTTCATTGTTGGGTAAAGCTACGGCTTCCACCCATTTTGAAACATAGTCCACCGCCACGAGAATGTAAGTATTACCACAGGAGCTCACGAACGGACCCATGAAATCGATGCCCCAAACATCAAAAATATCCACCTCAAGAATCGTATTGAGGGGCATCTCATCCTTCTTGGAAATACCGCCGGCTCTTTGACATGAATCACATCTCTTCACCAATTCACTAGCATCCTTGAACAGCGTGGGCCAATAGAAGCCGCAACTCAAAACTTTTGAGGCTGTCCTCATCCCCCCCCTTGTGATGTCCACAATAGGGAGAAGAGTGACAAGCCTCCAATATGCTCATTTGTTCACTTTCCGGTACACATCTTCTTATCACTCCATCCGTGCAAATTCTAAACAAATACGGATCATCCCAATAGAAATCCAAACTATCCCGCTTAAGTTTCTTCCTTTGGTTGGAAGAGAGCTCACACGGGACGTTACCAGTCACAATGAAGTTGGCGATGTCCGCGAACCATGGCATTTCACACATAGAAACGGAAAGAAGCTGCTCGTCAGGGAACCTATCATTAATCTCAATACCATCACTTGGTCTCCCATCTTCCTCTAATCGGGACAAATGGTCTGCAACTTGATTCTCGCTTCCCTTTCTATCCACAATCTCTAAATCAAATTCCTGAAGGAGTAGTACCCATCTCATCAATCTTGCTTTCGAATCCTTCTTAGTCATCAAATACCGGAGGGCTGCATGGTCCGTGTGTATGATCACCTTTGCTCCCATAAGGTAAGGTCGAAACTTCTACATCGCGAACACAATAGCCAATAGCTCCTTTTCTGTCACTGTGTAGTTTCTCTGGGCCTCATTTATCGTCTTGCTAGCATAATACACAGGATGGAACATTTTGTTGATCCTTTGGCCTAGCACCGCCCCAACAGCTACATCACTCGCATCGCACATAAGTTCAAAAGGCAAATCCCAATTAGGTGCGGTGATTATAGGAGTTGTTGTCAATTTGTGTTTCAATAGTTCAAAAGACTCCATGCACTTCTCATCAAAGATAAACTTGACATCCTTCTCTAACAATTTGCAAAGCGGGTTCACAATTTTTGAAAAAAATGAATCGCCGGTAAAACCTGCCATGACCAAGAAAACTCCTCACCCTTTTGACACAAGTAGGGGGAGGGAGTCTTGAGATAACCTCTATTTTTGCCTTATCAACTTCCATTCCTTGCCTTGAGATTTTGTGACCCAATACAATTCCCTCTTGCACCAAGGTTGGTTTCTTCACATCTTGCCAAAACCCTATCCAAGTTCACCAAACATTCTTCAAATGAATCTCCCACCACGCTGAAGTCGTCCATGAATACCTCCAAGATATCCTCCACCATGTCGGTGAAAATTGCCATCATACATCTTTGGAAGGTCGCTGGGGCATTACATAGTCCGAATGGCATTCTTGAGAAAGCAAACGTGCCATAAGGACATGTAAAGGTTGTCTTCTCCTGATCCTCGGGGGCAATGAGAATTTGATTATACCCCGAGTAGCCATCTAGAAAACAATAAAAGGCCCGGCCCGCAAGACGATCGAGCATTTGGTCCAAGAATGGTAGTGGGAGATGATTTTTCTTGTCACCTTGTTCAGCTTTCTATAGTCCATACACACTCTCTAACCCGTAACTGTCCGAGTAGGAATCAACTCATTGTTGGCATTGGTCATTGCCGTCATTCCACCCTTCTTTGGCACACATTGGACCGGAGAGGTCCATGAACTATCCGAGATCGGGTAAACCACACCGGCGTCAAGCCACTTGATAACCTCTTTCTTTACTACTTCTTGCATCACCTCGCTGAGTCTCCTTTGATGTTCAAGAGATGGCCGTGCATCCTCCTCCAAGATGATCTTATGCATGCAAAATGCAGGGCTTATTCCCCTGATGTCCGCCAAAGTCCATCCTATTGCCCTTTTTCGCTTTTGAAGCACCTCCACAGTAGCCTCAACCTGCAAGTTAGTAAGGCAAGAAGAAAGAATAACTGGAAGAGTAGAATTATAGCCCAAGAATTCATACCTGAGGTGTGGAGGAAGTGGTTTCAACTCCAACACCGGTGGCTCCTCAATTGATGGCTTGGTTGGCGGAGTTTTGCGATTCTCAAGATCCAAAGATAGCTTCCTAGGCTCATATGAATATGAACCCATTCCATGCAATGCATTCACGCACTCTACTCTACCAGCATCAACATTGACATCCATGTTAAGAAGCACGGCTTCAAGAGGATCTTCAACATTAATCAAGTCACTTGTGTCATCCACTATCACCGCCGTGACAATGTCCACAAATGAACACACCTCTGTGCTATTGGGTTGTCTCATTGATTTGCACACATGAAATACCACCTTCTCATCACCCGCACAGAATGTTAACTCCCTTGCTTCCACATCAACCAATGCCTTCCCCGTAGCTAGGAAAGGTCTTCCAAGAATAATAGGCACTTTGAAATCCACTTCACAATCCAATATGACAAAGTCGGCTGGCAATATGAATTTGTCCACCCGGACAAGCACATCGTCGATTATACCTAAAGGCCTCTTCATCGACCGGTCCGCCATTTGAAGTTTCATTGACGTTGGCCTAGGTTGCCCAATTCCCAAAGTCTTGAAGACTGAGTACGGCATCAGATTAATGCTAGCCCCCAAGTCACATAGGGCCTTAGCAAACTCCGCACTCCCGATAGTGCAAGGAATAGTGAAAGCTCCAGGGTCTTCTAGTTTCGGGGCCATAGAATGCACAATCGCACTAACTTGGTGCGTTATAATTATTGTTTCACACTCTATGGAACGCTTCTTGGTGACTAAATCCTTCATAAATTTTGCGTACCCAGGCATTTGTTCAAGTGCCTCCACTAAAGGAACATTGATTGTGAGGCTCTTCATCATGTCTATGAATTTCTTGAACTGATTGTCATTCTTTTGCTTTGCTAACTGCTGAGGATATGGTGGTGGTGGTCTAGGCAAGGGTGTGTCACGACCCAAACTGGAGGGCCATGACTAGCACCCAGCCATACTTACCGAGTACCAACATACATTTTATCTAACCTTCTTTATTATCTTTTAGGGCTGACGAGATCAATATAAATGGTAGACATGGGTCATGGACAACCAACAATAAAATATGATGGCATGGACATACATAATATGGGATGACTAGACAATCAAGAAACTATATATATAAGGTACGAGCTACCACACTACCATGAGAGACTATACAACAAAAACCAGCCGACAAGGCCTACCAAACTATACATGAGTCGACACCTGTCTATGAGCCTCTAAAGGAACATAAGTGTTGCAACATAGCCGGAACAGGGCCCCGACATACCCATAATATCTTTAACAAAAATGCATACCCAGACCAAGGCAAGTCCGAAGAAGGGATCTCGCGAATCACCGCTGAACTGGACAGCCTACTATGGTGGGGGAGCTGCGCCTGCCTGTCTATCAGGACCTGCAGCACCACATGCAGCGTCCACAAATAAAAGGACGTCAGTACGAATAAAGTACTGAGTATGTAAGGCAGGGAACCATAAGTACGAACAACAATGTAAGCAGGGATAGAGAATAAACAACCTGTAACATCTGGTACCTCTAAGGGCTACTGACATGAAATGCGTGATACATATGTATATATACATAAACTTTTAAAACATACGCCTCTGTGGGCATCATCATCATCATATCGTACCCGGCCGTAATAGGCTCGGTAAAAACGTACCCGGCCACGTGGAGCTCGGTAAAACCCAACTGATCAGTGGTTGCACAATAGGTGCCGTACCCGGCCGACTATAGTGCGGCTCGGTAGAGTAAAATAGATACATATATATAATGCATGCTCGACTCATGGACTCACGTTCTAAACCTTTCGGAGTGACGTAAGGTCGGTATCCTCTGTACACGTTATTAGGACTAACTCTTCACCATGAAACTTATAAGAATCAGGAAGTACCAATAACATTGATAACATAAGAATAAGAGAAGCAACATCAACATCAATCGTTCCATAAGAGGGAAACAATGTAAGTACTGCTAGCTTCTAAGAGTAGAGTATCTTTGGAAGCTCGTTCATTACATTATGTACAATCGGAGTCGTGCAAAAGAAGGAAAGGGATAGCCTCACATACCTTGTACATACTGCCCCAATCTCAAGCTATGCAATTTTCACGACTCCTTAGTCTACAATAAGAGAAACGATACTATAGTTACCATTCAAGCGTCATAACTATTATGTATCGACCACAACCTATTTTACGATGAAACGGACAGCACCTCCCCTATATATATGACTTCACACAATTCCAAACAATCACCAAACAGCCTAAACAACATCAATAATAATCATATTGAGCCTCCCAAAACAGTCCACGCAAAACCTAATCACTTCATACATACGACGGCCACCGTAGTCGTGTCAAACGACCCGGAAATGTTATGAAGAACTACCAGCCCACAACCCTACATCTATATGGTGTTTATCCACACCCTTCCTCCTCCAAAACTCCACGAAACAGTAGTAAAACACGCAGCCCAACAGCAACACAAAACAGTCCACAAAATAGTCCGCTACAAGTGAATAACTCGAACTCGCGGCTTCCGATCACCGTCCCGTGAGTTCTAACATGTATAGAACG
>NW_017670450.1:91604-110099 GCF_001879085.1 Nicotiana attenuata
CATCACTAGGGAGTGGGATCCAATGTTGGAAAGTCATCAGGTTATGCTGGCATCAACTATGGAGTGGGACATAAAATATCCGTATCATAGTCTTGAAGTCAAACGAGTTATGAAACAAAAGTCGACAAGAGTTGTTGCAACTTAAGTTCATAGTTTTACTTAAACTTTAGGTCAAATGTTATTAAGCTTTTCTCCCAATATACTTGGAATTACGGGGTTATCTACCCACCAAATTGAAGATCTATGAGTCCAGTTTCCAACTCATTAAACCTTTTATCAATACGAAATTGGAGTAGAGAGATATAGACATTTTTGCGAGACTGCACAAGCTGCTAGGTGACAAGTAGGTGGGTCGCCTACTGGTTAAATGATAGCCCAAAAAGAGGCAATTTCGGGTCAGACAAAGAGCCCATTAAAAGGCTTATCTTCTGCAATATATCCCTCATTATATTTCACAAATAACCAGACCTAAACCCCTGCAAACTTCCTCCCAAAAATTATCCACAAACCCTAATTGATTTTCCCTCTCTTTCAAGTTCAAATTGGGGGCAAACCCTAGAGTTTGAAGAACCAAGATAAGGGCTGAGTTATCCAACAAGTAAGGTGAGTCTACTGCTATCTTTCATACATTTATTCTGCTGTGAATTCATGGTAATTCGTTCTATACATGTAAGAACTCACGGGACGGTGATTGGAAGCCGTGAGTTCGAGTTATTCACTTGTAGCGGACTGTTTTGTGGACTGTTTTGTGTTGCTGTTGGGCTGCGTGTTTTACTACTGTTTTGTGGAGTTTTGGAGGAGGAAGGGTGTGGATAAATACCATATAGATGTAGGGTTGTGGGCTGGTAGTTCTTCGTAACATTTCCGGGTCGTTTGACACGACTACGGTGGCCGTCGTATGTATGAAGTGATTTAGTTGTGCGTGGACTGTTTTGGGAGGCTCAATATGATTATTATTGATGTTGTTTGGGATGTTTGGTGATTTTTTAGAATTGTGTGAAGTCATATATATAGGAGAGGTGATGTCCGTTTCATCGTAAAATAGGTTGTGGTCAATACATAATAGTTATGACGCTTGAATGGTAACTATAGTATCGTTTCTGTTATTGTAGACTAAGGAGTCGTGAAAATTGCATAGCTTGAGATTGGGGCAGTATATACGAGGTATGTGAGGCTATCCCTTTCCTTCTATTGCCCGACTCCGATTGTACATAGGGTAATGAACGAGCTTCCAAAGATACTCTACTCTTAGAAGCTAGCAGTACTTACATTGTTTCCCCTCTTATGGAACGATTGATGTTGATGTTGCTTCTCTTATTCTTATGTTATCAATGTTATTGGTACTTCCTGATTCTTATAAGGTTCATGGTGAAGAGTTAGTCCTAATAACATGTACAGAGGATACCGACCTTACGTCACTCCGAAAGGTTTAGAACGTGAGTCCATGAGTCGAGCATGCATTATATATATGTATCTATTTTACTCTACCGAGCCGCTTATGTCACCTATTGTGCAACCACTGATCAGTTGGGTTTTACCGAGCTCCACGTGGCCGGGTACGTTTTTACCGAGCCTATTACGGCCGGGTACGATATGATGATGGTGATGCCCACAGAGGCGTATGTTTTAAAAGTTTATGTATATATACATATGTATCACGCATTTCATGTCGGTAGCCCTTAGAGGTACCCAGATGTTACAGGTTGTTTATTCTCTATCCCTGCTTACATTACTGTTCGTACTTATGGTTCCCTGCCTTACATACTCAGTACTTTATTCGTACTAACGTCCTTTTATTTCTGGACGCTGCATGTCGTGCTGCAGGTCCTGATAGACAGGCAGGCGCAGCTCCCCCATCATAGTACGCTGTCCAGTTCAGCGGTGATTGGCGAGATCCCTTCTTCGGACTTGCCTTGGTCTTGGTATGCATTTTTGTTATAGATATTATGGGTATGTCGGGGTCCTATTCCGGCTATGTTGCAACACTTATGTTCCTTTAGAGGCTCATAGACAGGTGTCGACTCATGTATAGTTTGGTTGGCCTTGTCGGCTGGTTTTTGTTGTATAGTCTCTCATGGTAGTGTGGTAGCTCGTACCTTATATATAGTTTCTTGATTGTCTAGTCATCCCATGTTATGTATGTTCATGCCATCATATTTTATTGTTGGTTGTTCATGACCCATGTCTACCATTTATATTGATCTCGTCAGCCTTAAAAGATAATAAGGAAGGTTAGATAAAATGTATGTTGGTGCTCGGTAAGTATGGCCGGGTGCTAGTCATGGCCCTCCAGTTTGGGTCATGACAACAAATATCAAAACAAGATCCCAAAACGAAAGTGGCATGAGCCACGCAGGGCCCCGAATGGAAAGGGGCTCACCAATTCAGCAGATGGAAAGTGATGAGGAGCTACGGTCGGTGGACTGGAGTACCGGCTATGGATCCACCTACAATCATAACACGAATGTAGCGCCCCCGACAAAAGGGGCGTCAGTACACTGGAATTGTACTAGTATGTATGAACAAACTTTGCGCCAAGTAAACTCAAGCCATAAACAAGTAAGTAACAGTAAGAGAAACAACAACCAAATCCATAAAGAAGGAACAATCAAGCCAAACAAGTTTGCAAACTCTCCTGTTTTCCCTTTCCACATTTCCACATCAATAGATTTCGCATTTTTTCTCATATTTTAATTTCAATAGTGATTTCGATCACTTTCCATCCTTATTACCTCGGCCACCCTTATCACCACAACTCACACCTTATTACTTCGTGTTGTGGCGCGCAACCCGATCCCACCGTACAGTTTCATTTCACAAACAATCACAACAACAACAATGAACAATTCACAAAGATCACAACAACACTTCTTAAGAAGTAGCAACAATAATTTACGAGTATCTCCATAACCGTTAATACTATTTCCGTCATATTCAATAATTCACAAGTGTTTTACGTTACAACAATACTTGTCCACGATAAGCCATAGATGTTACTATCATAATTATTCTAGTTGCATCACTTACAATTTCCTTCCGTCATTTGTTTCTCGGCTAATACCACATATCATATTCGCAATCATGCCAATCACACGAATTTCACAATTTACCCACGTAGATGCCACATACCAAACATTTGAACACCAACAAGGCGATTATACAAGGTCAAGGTTAGCCATACATACCTGGAGCTGAATTCCTTTTTAATTTCTACTTCTAATTCACCAAATAATCTAGCAACGTCAATATAGTGCACAAATTAATACACATAACTTAGAATTCAAGGTTGAAAATCACTACCCGAACATATTTAGGTTATTAACCTCTTCTTTTAAACTTGAAAATCAAGGAAAAAGGTTAGGGATTTTACCTGTAAGGATGGGGATGAGGACAATTACATTGTATTTTACCGGCCCGGATCGTTTTGAAGAACCAAATTGACGGAAATCGTTTTCTCTCTCAAGAATCCCTCTCTCCCTCTCTCTTATTTTGTTCAGAAGAATTTTAAGAATGAGGGGTTGGGGTGTTTTATTACAAGGGGGTCGGGTTTTAAAATTTAGAAAAATAGAAGCCCGAGCAAGATCTGCGGTCGCATTCTGCGATCGCAGAATCGAAATGTGGTCCGCAGATCGGTCCCAACCCATCTTTAACATCAATTTTAACAATTCTTCTGTTTCACTCTGCGGCAGAAATACGGTCCGCATAACTAATCTGCGATCGCATTCTGGACCGCATAATGGCAATTTTCTGGAAAATTTTGACTCTTGGTTTTTTAGTGCAAAATCAGTAAAATATTACATATTCTCAACACATATACGGAAATTTTGACTCGACGAAGTGTTATGCCTTGAGCACAAATTTCACGGGGCCTTATAGGAAAGTCATTAGGTTATGATGGCATCAACTAGGGAGTAGGACCCATTGTTGGAAAGTCATCAGGTTATATTGCCATCGACTAGGAATTGGACCCTACGTTAGAAAGTCATCAGTTTATGCTGGCATCAACTAGGGAGTGGGATCCTATGTTGGAAAATTATTAGTTTATGTTGGCATAAACTAAGGAGTGGGACCCTATGTTTGAAAGTCATCAGGTTTTGTTGGAATCAACTAGGGAGTGAGATCCTATGTTGGAAAGTCATCAGGTTATGCTGGCATCAACTAGGGAGTAGGACCCTATGTGTGAAAGTCATCAGGTTATGCTGGCATGAACTAGGGAGTGGGACCCTAGGTTGGAAAGTCATCAGGTTATGCTGGCATGAACTAGGGAGTGGGACCCTATGTTGGAAAGTCATCAAGTTATGTTGGCATCAACTAGGGAGTGGGGCCCAATGTTGGAAAGTCATCAGTTTATGCTGGCATCAACTAGGGAGTGGGACCCTATGTTGGAAAGTCATCAGGTTATGCTGGCATCAACTAGGGAGTGGGACCCTATGTTGGAAAGTCATCAGGTTATGCTGGCATCAACTAGGAAGTAGGACCCATTGTTGGAACGTCATCCGGTTATGTTGGCATCAACTAGGAATAGGACTCTATGTTGGAAAGTCATCACGTTCTGCCGGAATCAACCAGGAAGTGAGACCCTATGTTGGATTGTCATCAGGATATGCTAGCATCAACTAGGGAGAGGGAACATATGTTGAAAAGTCATCAGGTTATGGCGGCATTAACTACGGAGTGGGACCCAATGTTTGCCAATGTTTGAAAGTCATCAGGTTACGTTGGCATCAAGTAGGGAGTCTCGAATCAACTAGGGAGTCGGACCCATTGTTGGAAAGTCATCAGGTTATATTGGCATCGACTAGGAATTGGACCCTACGTTATAAAGTGATCAGGTTATGCTGGCATCAACTAGGGAGTGGGACCCTAAGTAGGAAAGTTATTAGTTTATGTTGGCATAAACTAAGGAGTGGGACCCTATGAAGTCATCAGGTTTTGTTGTCATCAACTAGGGAGTGGAATCCTATGTTGGAAAGCCATCTGGTTGTGCTGGCATCAACTAGGGAGAGGACCCCGATGTGTGAAAGTCATCAGGCTATGCTGGCATGAACTAGGGAGTGGGACCCTAGGTTGGAAAGTCTTCAAGTTCTGCTGGCATCAACTAGGGAGTGAGACCATATGTTGGATAGTCATCAGGATATGCTGGCATCAACTAGGGAGAGGGAACGTATGTTGAAAAGTCATCAGGTTATGCCTGCATCAACTAGGGAGTGGGACTCTGTATTGGAAAGTCATCAGGGAAAGTCATCAGGTTATGCTGGCATCAACTAGGGAGTAGGACCCATTGTTGGAAAGTCATCAGGTTATATTGGCATCGACTAGGAATTGGACAGTCATTAGGTTATGCCGCATCAACTACGGAGTGGGACCCAATGGTTGAAAGTCATCAGGTTATGTTGGCATCAGGATATGCTAGCATCAGCTACGGAGAGGGAACGTATGTTGAAAAGTCATCAGGTTATGCCGCATCAACTACGGAGTGGGACCCAATGTTAGAAAGTCATCAAGTTATGTTGGCATCAAGTAGGGAGTGGGACCCTATGTTGGAAAGTCATCAGGTTATGCTAGCATCAACTAGGGAGTAGGACCCATTGTTGGAAACGACTAGGAATTGGACCCTATGTTAGAAAGTCATCAGTTTATGCTGGCATCAACTAGGGAGTGAGATCCTATGTTGGAAAGTTATCAGTTTATGGTGGCATAAACTAAGGAGTGGGACCCTATGTTTGAAAGTCATCAGGTTTTGTTGGCATCAACTAGGGAGTGGGATCCTATGTTGGAAAGTCATCAGGTTATGCTGGCATTTCTGCTGGAAAGTCATTAGGTTATGCTAGCATCAACTAGGAAGTAGGACCCATTGTTGGAACGTCATCAGGTTATGCTGGCATCAACTAGGGAGTGGGACCCTATGTTGGAAAGTCATCAAGTTATGCTGGCATCAACTAGGGAGTGGGGCCCAATGTTGGAAAGTCATCAGTTTATGCTGGCATCAACTAGGGAGTGGGACCCTATGTTGGAAAGTCATCAGGACATGCGGGCATCAATTAGGAAGTGAGACCCTATGTTGGAAAGTCATCAGGTTATGCTGGCATCAACTAGGAAGTGGGATCCTATGTTGGAAAGTAATTAGGTTATGCTGGCATCAACTAGGGAGTGGGACCCTATGTGTGAAAGTTATCAGGTTATGCTGGCATGAACTACGCAGTGGGACCCTAGGTTGGAAAGTCATAAGTTATGGCATCAACTAGGGAGTGGGACCCTATGTTGGAAAGTCATCAGGTTATGCTGGCATCAACTAGGAAGTAGGACCCATTGTTGGAACGTCATCAGGTTATGTTGGCATCAACTAGGAATATGACCCTATGTTGGAAAGTCATCAGGTTCTGCTGGCATCAACTAGGGAGTGAGACCCTATGTTGGATAGTCATCAGGATATGCTAGCATCAATTAGGGAGAGGGAATGTATGTTGAAAAGTCATCAGGTTATGCCGGCATCAACTACGGAGTGGGACCCAATGTTGGAATGTCATCAGGTTATGTAGGCATCAAGTAGGGAGTGGGACCCTATGTGGAAAGTCATCAGGTTATGCTGGCATAAACTAGGGAGTGGGACCCTAGGTTGGAAAGTTTTCAGGTTATGCTGGCATCAACTAGGGAGTGGGACCCTATGTTGGAAAGTCAACAAGTTATTCTGGCATCAACTAGGGGGTGGGGCCCAATGTTGGAAATTCATCAGTTTATGCAAGCATCAACTAGGTAGTGGGACCCTATGTTGGAAATTCATCAGGTTATGCTGGCATCAACTAGCAATAGGACCCTATGATTGAAAGTCATCAGGTTATGCTGGCATCAACTAGGGAGTGGGACCCTATGTTGGAAAGTCATCAGGTTATGCTGGCATGAACTAGGGAGTGGGACCCTATGTTGGAAGGTCATCAGGTTATGCTGGCATCAACTAGGGAGTGGGATCCTATGTTGGAAAGTCATCAGGTTATGCTGACAGCAATTAGGGAGTGGGAGCATTGTTGGAACGTAATCAGGATATGTTGGCATCAACTAGGAATAGGACCCTATGTTGGAAAGTTATCATTTTATGCTGGCATCAACTAGGGAGTGGGACCCTAGGTTGGAAAGTCATCAGGTTATCCTGGTATCAACTAGGGAGTGGGACCCTATGTTGGAAAGTCATCAACCCTAGGTTGGGAAGTCATCAGTTTATCCTACCATCAACTAGGGAGTAAGACCCTATGTTGGAAAGTCATCAGGTTATGCTGGCATAAACTAGGAAGTAGGACCCTATGTGTGAAAGTCATCAGGTTGTGCTGGCATCAACTAGGGAGTGGGTGTTGGAAAGTCATCAGTTTATGCTGGCATCAACTAGGGAGTGGGACCCTATGTTGGAAAGTCATCAGGTTATGCTGGCATCAACTAGGAAGTAGGACCCATTGTTGGAACGTCATCAGGTTATGTTGGCATCAACTAGGAATAGGACCCTATGTTGGAAAGTCATCAGGTTCTGCTGGCATCAACTAGGGAGTGAGACCCTATGTTGGATAGTCATCAGGATATGCTGGCATCAACTAGGGAGAGGGAACGTATGTTGAAAAGCTAAGAAGTGGGATCCTAAGTTGGAATGTTATCAGATTATGTTGGCATAAACTAAGGAGTGGGACCCTATGAAGTCATTAGGTTTTGTTGGCATCAACTAGGGAATGGGATCCTATGTTGGAAAGTCATCCGGTTATGATGGATCCAACTAGGGAGTGGGACCCTATGTGTGAAAGTCATCAGGTTATGCTGGCATGAACTAGGGAGTGGGACCCTAGGTTGGAAAGTCATCAGGTTATGCTGGCATCAACTAGGGAGTAGGACCCATTGTTGGAAAGTCATCAAGTTATATTGGCATCAACTAGGAATTGGACTCTATGTTAGAAAGTCATCAGTTTATGGTGGCATCAACTAGGGACTGGGATCCTATGTTGTAAAATTATCAGTTTATGTTGGCATAAACTAAGGAGTGGGACCCTATGAAGTCATCAGGTTTTGTTGGCATCAACTAGGGCGTGGGATCCTATGTTGAAAAGTCATCAGGTTATGCCGGCATCAACTAGGGAGAGGGACCCTATGTGTGAAAGTCATCAGGTTATGCTGGCATCAACTAGGGAGTGAGACCCTATGTTGGATAGTCATCAGGATATGCTGGCATCAACTAGGGAGAGGGAACGTATGTTGAAAAGTTATCAAGTTATGCCGCCATCAACTACGGAGTGGGACCCCATGTTGGAAAGTCATCAGGTTATGTTGGCATCAAATAGGGAGTGGGACCCTATGTTGGAAAGTCATCAGGTTATGCTGGCATCAACTAGGGAGTAGGAGCCAACGTTGGAATGTCATCAGGTTATGTTGGCATAAACTAAGGAGTGGGACACTATGTTTGAAAGTCTTCAGGTTTTGTTGGCATCAACTAGGGAGTGGGATCCTATGTTGGAAAGTAATCCTGTTATGCTGGCATCAACTAGGGAGTGGGACCCTATGTGTGAAAATTATCAGGTTATGCTGGCATGAACTAGGGAGTGGGACCCTAGGTTGGAAAGTCATCAGGTTATGCTGGCATCAACTAGGGAGTGGGACCCTATGTTGGAAAGTCATCAGGTTATGCTAGCATCAACTAGGGAGTGGGACCCTAGGCTGGAAAGTTTTCAGATTTTGCTGGCATCAACTAGGGAGTGAGACCCTATGTTGGATCGTCATCAGGATATGCTGGCATCAACTAGGGAGAGGGAACGTATGTTGAAAAGTCATCAGGTTATGCCGGCATCAACTACGGAGTGGGACCCAATGTTGGAAAGTCATCAGGTTATGTTGGCATCAACTAGGGAGTGGGACCCTATGTGTGAAAGTCATCAGGTTATGCTGGCATCAACTAGGGAGTGGGACCCTAGGTTGGAAAGTCATCAGGTTATGCTGGCATCAACTAGGGAGTGGGACCCTATGTTGGAAAGTCATCAGGTTATGCTGGCATCAACTAGGAAGTAGGACCCATTGTTGGAACGTCATCAAGTTATGTTGGCATCAACTAGGAATAGGACCCTATGTTGGAAAGTCATCAGGTTCTGCTGGCATCAACTAGGGAGTGAGACCCTATGTTGGATAGTCATCAGGATATGCTGGCATCAACTAGGGAGAGGGAACGTATGTTGAAAAGTCATCAGGTTATGCCGGCATCAACTACGGAGTGGGACGCAATGTTGGAAAGTCATCAGGTTATGTTGGCATCAAGTAGGGAGTGGGACCCTATGTTGGAAAGTCATTAGGTTATGCTGGCATCAACTAGGGAGTAGGACCCATTGTTGGAAAGTCATTAGGTTATATTGGCATCGACTAGGAATTGGACCCTACATTAGAAAGTCATCAGTTTATGCTGGCATCAACTAGGGAGTGGGATCCTAAGTTGGAAAGTTATCAGTTTATGTTGCCATAAACTAAGGAGTGGGACCCTCTGAAGTCATCAACTAGGGAGAGGGATCCTATGTTGGAAAGTCATCAGGTTATGCTGGCATCATCTAGGGAGTGGGACCCTATGTGTGAAAGTCATCAGGTTATGCTGGCATAAACTAGGGAGTGGGACCCTAGTTGGAAAGTTTTCAGGTTATGCTGGCATCAACTAGGGAGTGGGACCCTATGTTGGAAAGTCAACAAGTTATGCTGGCATCAACTAGGGGGTGGGGCCCAATGTTGGGAATTCATCAGTTTATGCTGGAATCAACTAGGGAGTGGGACCCTATGTTGGAAATCCATCAGGTTATGCTGGCATTAAGTAGGAAGTAGGACCCAATGCTGGAAAGTCATCAGGTTATGTTGGCATCAATTAGGGAGTGGGACCCTATGTTGGAAAGTCATCAGGTTATGTTGGCATCAACTAGGCAATAGGACCAATTGTTGGAAAGTCATCAGGTTATGTTGGTATCGACTAGGAATTGGACCCTATGTTAGAAAGTCATCCGTTTATGATGGAATCAACTAGGGAGTGGGATACTATGTTGGAAAGTTATCAGTTTATGCTGGCATAAACTAAGGAGCGGGACGCTATGTTTGAAAGTCATCAAGTTTTGTTGGCATCAACTAGGGAGTGGGATCCTATGCTGGAATGTCATCAGGTTATGCTAGCATCAACTACGGAGTGGGACCCTACGTGTGAAAGTCATGAGGTTATGCTGGCATGAACTAGGGAGTGGGACCCTAGGTTGGAAAGTCATCAGTTTATGCTGGCATAAATTAGGGAGTGGGACCCTATGTTGAAAAGTCATCAGGTTATGCTGGCATCAACGAGAAAGTAGGACCCATTGTTTCAACGTCATCAAGTTATGTTGGCGTCAACTAGGAATAGGACCCTATGTTGGAAAGTCATCAGGTTCTGCTGGCATCAACTAGGCAGTGAGACCCTATGTTGGATAGTCATCAGGATATGCTGGCATCAACTAGGGAGAGGGAACGTATGTTGAAAAGTCATCAAGTTATGCCGGCATCAACTACGGAGTGGGACCCAATGTTGGAAAGTCATCAGGTTATGTTGGCATCAAGAGTGGGACCCTATGTTAGAAAGTCATCAGGTTATGCTGGCATCAATTAGGGAGTAGGACCTAATGTTGGAAAGTCATCAGGTTATGTTGGCATCGACCAGGAATTGGACCCTATGTTAGAAAGTTATCAGTCTATGCTGGCATAAAGTAAGGAGTAGGACACTGTGTTTGAAACTCATCAGGTTTTGTTGGCATCAACTAGGGAGTGGGATCCTATGTTGGAAAGTAATTAGGTTATGCTGGCATCAACTAGGGAGTGGGACCCTATGTGTGAAAGTTATCAGGTTATGCTGGCATGAACTACGCAGTGGGACCCTAGGTTGGAAAGTCATAAGGTTATGTTGGCATCAACTAGGGAGTGGGACCCTATGTTGGAAAGTCATCAGGTTATGCTGGCATCAACTGGAAAGNCCCAGTAAATGACCAAAAACAAACTGATTGAACTCCAAAACTACTCGAAATCAAACCAGCAGACCTCTGGAACTACGGCAAACAGAAACTGAACTAGGAAATGTAAATCAATAGCCCAGAAGTTGAAATTCACCTAAGGTTTCAATGGAACAATATTTCTTTTTGGTTTTCTGGAGGTTTTCTATTGTTTTTTGGTTTTTTGAATGTTGAATTTCCAATCAGATCTGAAAACTAGAGAGCACTTTTGGGGGGATTTTTGGAGCTCCAAACCTGTTATTCAAGGCAATATACACTGCCTTTTATAGGCAGAGTTTGAGGAATATTTCAGATTTTCAGTTGCCTTTTAGTCCCTCTTTATTTACTCATTTAGTCCCTTGTTTTCTGACTTGTGTCACAAGTTAATACACTAAAAGCTACTGAAATTCAATTTCAACCCCTTTTAGGTGCTTCTAGTAACTTCTAAATTCAGTTACTAAATGGACTTCCCTAAACTACCCTTCTCACTAGCCTGGAATTACTAATTCAACCCCAACCTTGTTGACTAACCATGGTTAACCAGCCATTCAGCAACTTAATCAGCTAGAACCAGGTTCAAATTCAGATCTTAAATCAAAACTAACTACTGAAGTTCAAGTTACCAATTACTATCAACAATCAGACCAACTAATCAAATTGACCGTATCATCAGTATGAAATTAGAATACTAATCACAACTTAAACTAACCAAATTTAAACTAATCAGACAATCCAAACAAATACACATCAGAACATAGAACTAACTCAAAATGTGACAACAACCCTAATTAATTACTTGAACTCGTAACAAGATGAGAAGAACTAATCATGAATCAACACAGAATGAAGTGTAAAAGCATGAACAAAAATTAAGCGAGGAAAAACAAAATATGAATCAAAATGGAATCAAGACTAATCTTAAACTAATCAGTAAGCTTAAACCTATACTAGTATGAACAAACTTTGAAGAGCATAGAATCAATACAAGATTAAACCACAAAAAAAACCAAAAGCATGAACCCAGATTCAACTATAAACAATTGAACAAAGACGAGGGAACTTACTGATTCAGCCCCTACTAAGTACAATACACCAACTGCACCAAGCAGAAACTTTCGAAACCCAGAAGAAATTCAAACTTCCTTAAACCCTATATTTGTAATTCCATCAGCGCCGGTTGGATTTGGGAAAAATGGTTTAGGGATTCTAGTAGAGGAGGGTGAGGAGAGCGTAGAGTGTTAATTTGGGCGGATTTGGAAGAGATAGGGTTTTGGCCGAGTTTTTGATTCAATATTTGAGCAATTCTGGCCATGTTCGAGAGATATGGTTATGGGGGTTGGGTAGAGGAGGCTTGGGTTGTTATGTGGTGTTAATTTGGGGTGGTTTGGACGGAGTTGCATCATGGCCGGAAAACTTCGATCTAATATTCGAAGCTTTGGGGTGGGATTCGAGGAAAAATAAGGCTAGATTCGTGAAGAGGAAGGTGAGATGAAGAGGTGGTGTAATTTTCAGGCTGTTTGGATGAACGCCGCCGGCGGAGACGATTTCCGGCCGACGGCGGGCGGCGGAGGATTAGGGTTTGGATATAGGGTAATGAGAGAGACAGAGAAGGGGGTAGGGGGGGGGGGCTCCGGCCGTTTTATTTTGAGATATCCCTAGTTCTGAGTTGTTGGATCTAGTATCCTCGACGGCTCATCCTCACCATACGACGTCGTTTGGTTGATGAAGGGGGACGGACTGGGTCGAAGAGTTTGTGCTGGATTGGGCAAAATTGTTTGGGCTGGGATTTTTAGACAAGAACTGGCCCAATTTCGGGCATTTTGATTAGAGCAAACCCAACTCCCTATTCTTAAACTCTTTTCTTTTGATTTTTGTTTATTGTTATTTTTTTCTGATTTTATAAAATGTTAAAACAAAACAAAGACCTAATTAAACTACTTAACTCCCAAAATTATTTAAAGTTCTATTTAATGATAAATGCAACAATTAACAATTAAACGTGCAAAGAAATATTTTTTGCAATTTTCTTTAAATTTGTTCTAAAACTAACTAATACTAAAATTGTGACATTAAATCCCTAAATGCAAATGCATATTTTGTATTTTCATATGAATAAAATGCAACCACTTAACACAACAATTTAGCAAAACATTCACAAAAATTGTAAAATAATAGAGAAATCAATTATTTGAGATTTTGGAAATAGTTTGCTTAGGACAAAAATCACGTGCTCACAGCTGCCCCTCTTTGCACGGAAACACGAAGAGTTTTCGTGCAAAGATAAGTGAGCGGAAACGAGCGATTTTTGCCCGTTCGCATACTCCGTGTGAAGCATTTTTTAAAAGAGTTGATCGCGCCCTACTTCAAAGGTTGCCTACATATCCTGGGCTAAACAGGAATCAGGTCAGTATAGTTCGGGAATGTCTGTTGCTACTGCTCGCTGACCTCCTTATTACACCGTGATAAAATAAATTGGACCCTATGTTAGAAAGTCATCAGTTTATGCCGGCATCAACTAGGGAGTGGGATCCTATGTTGGAAAGTTATCAGTTTATGCTGGCAAAAACTAAGGAGTGGGACCCTATGTTTGAAAGTCATCAGGTTTTGTTGGCATCATCTAGGGAGTGGGATCCTATGTTGGAAAGTCATCAGGTTATGCTGGCATCAACTACGGAGTGGGACCCTATGTGTGAAAGTCATCAGGTTATGCTGGCATGAACTAGGGAGTGGGACCCTGGGTTGGAAAGTCAGCAGTTTATGCTGGCATCAACTAGGGTGTGGGAACCTATGTTGGAAAGTCATTAGGTTATACTGGCATCAACAAGGAAGCAGGACCCATTGTTAGAACGTCATCAAGTTATGTTGGCATCGACTAGGAATAGGACCCTATGTTGGAAAGTCATATAGTTCTGCTAGCATCAGCTAGGGACTGAGACCCTATGTTGGATAGTCATCAGGATATGGTGGCATCAACTAGGGAGAGGGAACGTATGTTGAAAAGTCATCAAGTTATGTCGGCATCGACTACGAAGCGGGACGCAATGTTTGAAAGTCATCAGGTTATGTTGACATCAAGTAGGGAGTGGGACCCTATGTTGGAAAGTCATTAGGTTGTACTGGCATCAACTAGGGAGTAGGACCCATTGTTGGTATCACACCTCCTTTTTCCTGCACCCGCAAGGTTGTAAAGGAGTTTTTCCATTTAAAGGACAATCGGAACGGGATTTATTATTACAATTCAGAGTCGCCACTTGGGAACCAGAAATCCGAGTAAGGAATTTTGTTAACCCGGGAGAAGGTATTAGGCATTCCCGGATTCCATGGTTCTAGCACGGTCGCTCAATTGTTGTATTTGCTTTTATCTGATTTTAAAACATGTTCTAACTTATGCCTTTTATTAATAGCCCGCTTTTATTATATATTTATTTTTAATAAGAATTGCAACGTCATGAAAATTTATCTCGAACCACGTCACACCAGTGCACCCGTGGCTTTTGACGCATTTCGACTTCGTTGAGATTTAGATTTGGGTCACATAAATGTGCACCCGCATTTAGGAAGGTAATATTATTAAAATACGCGCCTAAAGCAACTACGCGTTTATTATTTTTGGGGAAAACCGTGAAATTCGCTAAACGGTTCACCCGAATTCTAAGTATTTTTATAGCATTTATTGAGGGCCCCGCCATTTGTATTTGGCTTGGCGAGGCTCGTCTCATTTTTATTATTAAAAGGCCAATCCTAAAGAAAACTAGAATTTTCTATTTATTTGTCTCTAAAGGCCAATTAATTCACAAATATAAATTCGGGCCTCGAATTCAAGTCCGAATTCAAGCAAAAGGGAAGACCCTTCTAGCTTGAACCCGCTACCTAATTCGAAATCCAATTTTAGTATTTGAAGTAATTACCCATATTCCTAATGGATTAACATTGTTTGGAAACCATTATTTCAACCAGTTCAGGTCCATTAAACAAAAAAAAGACAGGCCAATTGTAGATTCGGGCCCAGGTCCAAATGCATACATGATTGAAATAAGACCTGGGTCGTCTGTTAAAGTCCTGAGACTCTACTATTGAGATGGGTTGTTTAGCCCTACCCGTTAAAATCAAATTCCAACCCGTTCAGCTTAAGAAATTTCACTGAAATTAAAATCAAATTCCTGCCTATTCACGTTAATTAATGAACATTGATCACTGAAATTAAAATTCAGATTATTTCATTTGTTTACTGCTGATGAAGTCTTAGACACTACTAAGTGAAAGACAATTGAAAACAATGACAATACTACACAAATGGACTAATCATATTTGAATTAACTCAGCAGACTATTCACTTGCAAAGATGTGAAATTACTAATATCATCTATTGCAACACAAGATTATTTAAGACGTTTCTTCAGTTTGAACTCATAATTAACATTGGATATCATGTGCTAATCTCGCAATCAATTATGGATTCAAACTAATTCTGATTTTTTATAAGATAAACAAATGTGAACACTCCAGTCTAACTTTAACATCTAAACTAACAAATTTAAATGGGCTCACACCTGTAATACACAATACCTCTTAAACAACATGCTCTTAAACAATTCACGAACCAATTGACACGAGATCAACTAACACAAGCTTATTCTATTTGATTTAGTATGACATTAACTACAATTAACACTTAACAAATACATGAATCAGATAACAGAGAACTAACTACGGCTACTACTCAACTAGAGAAAACAGATTTATATGAACCTGAAATATAACTATTTGCAGTCCAGATAATACAAATTAAATAGTCCAAACAATTGTTCTAATTATGATTAAATATGAACAGTTAAACTAAACATTAAAAAAAACTGGTCAAAAATCCAAACAGAGCCCAGATAAACAAATCAAGCTGCTTCTTCATTGATTCTCTCAAATAATTCATACACTCCAGATCAGTATAGGTAGTGCATATGTACCTGGATTTTTAAATCACAGCAAGAGGAAACAGGAGTCAGCAGGAGCAGATGAATAGCAACAACAATCTAACACTTAAAACAGCCCAGNCACCTGGATAACAAGGGAATACATTTCATGTTTCAGCAATCAGGCGCCCACCTGGAGAACAAGGGAAGTACAACTTAAATTTTTAGCTTTTAATATTTGATAACACACTGTACCCAGTTACCATACTGGGGCGGAAATTTTCTTTGTTGTTTATTTTGTTGAAATCAGGCGCCCACCTGGAGAACAAGGGAACACATTTCAAGTTCAGTAATCAGGCGCCCACCTGGAGAACAAGGCACCCACCTGGATAACAAGGGAAGTATAATTCAGGTTTTAGCTTTCAAATTTTAGCAATATTTGGTAACATGATGCGCCCAGCCACCAAACTGGGGCAGAAAATGTTTCTTTGTTTTGTCTATTTCTGTTGAAATCAGGCGCCCACCTGGAGAACAAGGGAAGTCAAGGACTTGAGGGAAATTCTTCAAGAGCTCCGCAGGTTAACAAACCTCAAACTTAATCCATGCGCAAGTAGTGCGTTTGGAGTCCCCATCTGGGAAGTTGTTGGGATTTGTGGTAAGGTCGATGCGGTATGAGTTAGACCCGTCCAAGAGTCAAAGCCATTCAGGAGCTACGCCGCCAAGGAAGCAAGAAAGAGGTGATGAGTTTTGCTTTGGCAGGTTGAATTATATCAGCAGGTTCATTACCCAGCTTACAACGACTTTGCGAAGCCCATTTAACTTTAAGCTGCTGAGAAAGATTCTGGCGGGTCAGATGGAGCGATATGAACTGTCAAGCGGTCATTGAACAAGATTAGGAGTATTGGCTAGTCCACCTGTGTTGGTCCTTGCCGAGGGCAGAAGACCCTGATCTTTATTCTGACAGTTTTGGATAATTCTTTTGGTTGTGTGTACTAGAGGGCGGCTATGCATGACATCAACAGGAAAAGAAGAGCAGGCGTTTACTACCTCAGCAAGAAGTTCACATCGTTCATGAGGTAAAGTACACTCAGCTTGAGAGGACGTTGTGTGCCTTAACCTGGGAGCCGCAGAAGTTGAAACTTACTTGTCATCGTATACCACCTATTCTCAGATCTCTCGTTGGACCCGTTGAAAGTAACATTTTCAGAAAGCCCTATGCCCACAGAACAGGCTGGCGAAGTGGCAAAATCTTGACTTACGGGGAGCTTTGGATATTGTTCTAGTGTGGACCGCCGGACTGCACTGAGTAGAGCACAATAGCGTGCGGCTGTGATTCATTTGGGCCGAGAATCCAGTTGATGATGAATATGAACCTTTGAAGATGTATTTCCCCGATGAAAGATAATGCATGTTTAAGAATTAGAACAAGTCGAGAAGCCAGGATGGAAGCTGTCTTGATGGGGTGCCAATTGCCAAAAGGCGTCGGGATAGGACAGTACTGATTTCCGAGATCAGGGCAAACACTACCCTGTTACGGCTTCAATTCGTTTCTATTGCACCAATAAATGGCTAATACGAGGCCGTGTATCTTGGATTTGAGGTTGGATATAGACATGGTGTCCATGGACATCTTTGGGTCATGGGTGACTCGGATCTTCTGGTGCACCAGAATTCAGCGAGAATGGGAGACACGAGACTTGAAGCTCATAGCCGTAACAGGCAGTGTTTTGCATGAACTTTGTCAACGGTTTTCAAATCAATAGATTTCAGCATATTTCGCAAGGATTCACAATGAGGTCGCCTACGCTTTGGCCACTTTGACGTCAATGTGCATCATCCAAGACAAGGGGCCTTATGTGATCCCGTTGCAAAATTCAGGTCCGAGATCAGCATGCCTATGTAATGTGGTGGATAGGAAGAGCTTGATGGTGAACCGTGGTTCCATTGATATCAAAGGAATTCCTCAGGATGGGAGTTATACCAGCCAGGCTACAAGGGGTCAAAAAGAGGAGCATTTTGATCCCTGGCAAGCGGATTTTTCTCAGTCGGAGAGTGTTTGTACAAGAGAACTCCAAGATTCTTGTTATTGGAGATGGCATGGATGCCTAAAACAGGCTACAGTCATCATGGCCGATGTACTGCTGGAGGTTTGTGGACTCTATGAGTGGAATATGTATTGGCAAAAGATTCTCCTGAGCGGGTTATTATATTGGCTTACTATGGACGGGGATTGCATCAGTTTCTGTGCGCAAATGTATCATGTCAGGTACATGGAGAATTTGATATTCTCCACCATCTTGAATTGCATAAAATGTCGGCACCATGGCCGTTCGTTGCTTGGGGAATGAATGTCATTGGGTCGATCGACCAAGCGGCGTCAAATGGGCACAGGTTCATTCTGAGTAGCTTATTTGATTATTTCACTAAGTGGTGGAGGGCGAAAACCTTCAAATCTGTGGACCAAGAAGGCAGTGGCCGATTTTTGGTGCATTCGATATATCATCTGTCGGTTTGGATCCCGAAGTAATAATCACGGACAATGGTGCCCACCTCAACAGTCTTTGATGGCCGAGATCATTCAGCGG
>NW_017670450.1:110836-130211 GCF_001879085.1 Nicotiana attenuata
TTTAAGATCATGCACCGCAATTCCACTCCATATCGTCCTAAGGCAAATGGAGCAGTTGAAGCAGCTAACAAGAATATCAAGAAAATACTTCGGAAAATGGTCGAAGGGTCAAGGCAGTGGCATGAAAAACTACCTTTTGCATTGTTGGGTTATCGCACTACTGTTCGCACTTCAGTAGGAGCGACTCCTTATTCCTTCGTGTATGGAACCGAAGCAGTAATACCCGCAGAGGTTGAGATCCCGTCCCTCCGAATCATTGCTGAGGCCGAAATTGATGATGATGAATGGGTCAAAACCCGCTTGGAACAATTGAGTCTGATTGACGAAAAACGACTGGCAGCGGTATGTCATGGTCAGTTATACCAACAGAGAATGGCAAGAGCATATAACAAGAAGGTGCGTCCACGTAAGTTTGAAGTAGGGCAGTTGGTGCTGAGACGTATCCTACCTCATTGGGCTGAGGCGAAAGGAAAGTTCGCCCCAAACTGGCAGGGGCCATTTGTTGTAACCAGAGTGTTGTCCAATGGCGCTTTATATCTGACAGATGTGGAAGGAAAATGTGTAGAAATGGCTATCAATTCTGATGCAGTCAAGAGATATTATGTATGATTCTTTTGTCTTTGTGTACTTGATTGTATTTGACATACTTTGAGATTGAAATGACGAAGGCATTTTGTTCTGCTATCTAAACACTTTATCCCTCGTTACCCCTTTGAGCCTTAAATACTTTCTTGCATACCCCTCTTTCGGAATCAATAATCAAGCTCGTAAGGCGAAGGAAAGAAAATGGAGACATAAGAGAAAAACCGTGAAAAAGGGAAAGAAAAGAAAAGAAAGAAAAAGAAAAAAAAAGAGAAAGAAAAGAGAAAAGAGGGAAAAGAAAAGAACAGTGAATGAAACAGAAAAAAAAAAGAAAAGAAGTAAAAGGAAAGGAAACAAAGGTGGAAGAAAAGGAAAGATCGCAACAATGAACGTAGTCGTTTGAACTACGTTTGACTTGATCCCGAAAGGGTACGTAGGCAGCCTCAATGAGGTTCAGTCATAACAAAAGAAAATCCAAACAATCCCCGGGAAGGAAACTGGGGCAGAAGTTATGGTTATTGCATGAGATATGATTCCGAAAGTTGTAATACCAGACCCACGTTTGAATTATTTTGAGCTTCTATACCTTTCTTTCTAAACCCATCCAAAAGCCACATTACGGTCCAAAGAAAGACCTTCTGATCAATCTTAAGAAATGTCAATACAAGCAGGTAAAGTGAGTTTTGTTGGGGACAGCACTCCAGTGCCAGAAGGAAAGTGATGAAATGAGAGAGTCTTATTGGTGAAAACCCTCACGGGCACCATAAGGCGAAGTGAGTTTGAAAGATATTAAAACGAGAGAGTCTTATTGGTGAAAACCCTCACGGGCACTGTAAGGCGAAGTGAGTTTGAGAGATATTATTGGTGAAAACCCTCATGGGCATCGTAAGGCGAACATGAGTCTTCAGATGTGCAAATAAGGAAGTCTGTGGTTGAAAGGTGTTTGAAACATGGTGAAAGAAGCAAGGTTTGGGTTCTGTAAAAGTCGAGCGTGAAAGTATGAGGCAACAAATGTGGCAAGTAACAATTGATCGGTTGGACAGACTAGGTTGGGATCCAAAGTGCATGGCACGATCAACGGAATCAGCCTTTCCACTCAGATAAGTCTTGTCTTTTCCTCTTCATTACCACTCATGCATGCCCAAAAGTTTTTCTATCCTCAACACCTTAGAGGTCTTTGCATTTCATTCTCTTGAAATCTGTCTATAAGACGTTTTAGTGTCAGTTCTATTCAAAAACAAAAGAAGGATGTCAAAGCTAATTACCAGCTTCCCAGTGGGGTGGCACAACAAGTTAGGGATATGTCAAAAGAGAGTAAAACATGAAGGATCAATAAAATTAGTGAAATAATCAGGCGTTTGCAAGGAAGAGGCAAGGTTCATAGGAAAGGAATAAGAACACCAAAACAGTAACATGAAGTAAACATGGGGATCATCAAGATTTAAGGGTTGAAAGTCAACTGGAAATCGGGGCAAGTCAAAGCAAGTCCAGGAAGCAAGTCAGGGTGGATGTCAGAAGCGGGAGCATGGCCAACAAGAATGCCAGCAGCTAGTCACCGTTTTACTAACAAAGTTTTCTTTGATTGAAACAGGGGCAGAAATTTTCTTCGTCGTTATTTTGTCCCAATCAGGCGCCCACCTGGATAACAAGGGAATACATTTCATGTTTCAGCAATCAGGCGCCCACCTGGAGAACAAGGGAAGTACAATTCAAATTTTAGCTTTCAATTTTTTATATTTAACATGCTGTACCCAGCCACCAAACTGGGGCAGAAAATTTTCTTTGTTTGTCTATTTTGTTGCAGTCAGGAGCCCACCTGGAGAACAAGGGAATACATTTCAAGTTCAGCAATCAGGCGCCCACCTGGAGAACAAGTGAAGTACAATTCAAATTTTAGCTTTCAATTTTTTATATTTGATAACATGTTGTACCCAACCACCAAACGGGGGTAGAAAATTTTCTTTGTTTGTCTATTTTGTTGCAGTCAGGAGCCCACCTGGAGAACAAGGGAATACTTTTCAAGTTCAGCAGTCAGGAGCCCACCTGCAGAACAAGGGAATACTTTGCAAGCGTTGCAGTCAGGAGCCCACCTGGAGAACAAGGGAATACTTTTCAAGTTCAGCAATCAGGAGCCCGCCTGAAGAATAGAGGCATATATTTCAAATTTCAGCAGTCAAGCATCACTCGAAGGAATAGCGAAACATCTTCGATCACAATGCAAGGCAACAACAAGGATTCCATCGGAAGAATACAAGTTCAAGGCAACACAAGAGCAAGTTTGAAGACATAGATAGGACCTTCTTGTAATTCATAGATCATAGCTTAGGCTAGCTTCTTTTTATTTTTGACACGGTGTAATAAGGAGGTCAGCGAGCAGCAACAGCAGTGAAATCACAGCTCCTGGTAGTCCCAGCTACCAAACCTTCCCGAACTACACTGACCTGATTCCTTTTTAGCCAAGGATATGTAGGCAACCTTTGAAGCAGGGTTCGGTCAGACGGTTTTCAAAAATGCTTCACACGGAGTATTCGAACGGGCAAAAATCGCTCGCTTTCGCTCACTTATCTTTGCACGAAAACTCTTCGTGTTTCCGGGCAAAGAGGGGCAGCTGTGAGCACGTGATTTTTGCCCTATATGAATTATTCCTAAAAATTCAAACAAAATAATTTCTTTATTATTTTACAATTTTTGTGAATTTTTGTGTTATTTTCTGATAATTGTTGCATTTTATTGTTGAAAAATATATAAAAAAAATATACATTTGGCATTTGCATTTAGGATCTAATTTCATATTTTAGGATTAATTAGTGGTTAAGTTATTTTTAGAACATAATACGAAGAAAATAACAAAAATAGTCCATTTTTGCATTTCTAATTGATAATTGTTGAATTTGTCACGAAATAGATTTTTAAACAATTTTAGGAATTAATTAGCTTAATTTTGGAAATAAATTAGGTTTCATTTTAATTTTTTGCATTTTAGTAAAATCAGGAAAAATACAAAATGAAATACAAAAATAAATAAAAGAAATAAAAAGGGAGATAACAAAAGAAAATAAATTATAAAATAAATTAAAAAAAAAAAGATGTCTTAATAAGAAGACCGAACTGAGCCGTTTTAATTTTAGCCCAATCCGTCCATACCCAACCCCGTTTGACCCAGGCCCAAACGCCCCATGCCCGGCCTGCCCCAATGGACTCAAAACGACGTCGTTTTGGCGTCAAGCAATCCCAGCCGTCGAGGTTGATCAAATCAACGGCTCAGAACGGGTTAGTCACTAATATTTAACTGTCCTAATCGACCCCCCATACCCCGTCTCGTCTCCCTCACTCACCCCTCATCAGAAACCCTAACGACGCCGCCCTCATTTCCCACCGCGGTTAATGGCGGCGCCGGCGTCGAAACCCCACCCCATGAACACCATAGACTCACCTCAACCCCCTCATCCCAAATACCTAAGCCATTTCCTTCAAACACTGACCGAACTCTTCGAATCTTAAATCGAAGTTTTCCGGCCAAAAACTCAACTTTCTCCGTTCACCATCAAATTAACACCGTAGAATCACCGTGACCTCCTCTATCAAACCCCCCAAGCCCCGTCCCTCGAACATGGCCGGAACTGCTCGAATATTGAATTGAAATTTTCCGGCCAAAACCCTAATTGCTCCAAACTACTCCAAATTGATACCGCATGGTCCCCTGGCTTCCCTCGTGATGAATTCAATATCAATGGTGCTCAAATCCCACTGGAGACTGTCCAATTTTTTGAATCTGAAAATAAGGAGTGAGTTCTTTGTTTCTTCTTTCTTTGTTTAGTTTCCTTTTCTTCTTGTTTAAATCCCTTCTGTTGTTTCCGTTCTCATGTTTATTAATTTCTAGTTAATTTTCATTTTTAGCTTTGTTAATTTTGTTCTGGTTTTGTGTCATGACTGACTATTTGATTCTGATTCGTTTTAATTTTGATTTTTAGTTTGATTAGAATTCGTTCTATGTTGATTCAATACTGGTTTTGTTCGTGAAATTATGTTAGTTTAGCTTAAGTCTGTTTAGGCATTAGTGTAAACATTGCTTTGATAATTTTTAATCAATTTTTGTTTAGGCTTAACTGGTTTCAACTTGTTATGCAGTATAGCCCAATGTTGTTAATCATAATTTTCTTAGTTAGTCTTAATGAGTTTAGGTTTAGCTTAATCTTACTGGTTGTATTTGAAAGGATAGACTAATCGTGACCTAGGTAAGTAATTTCAGGGGGATATTCAGGGGTATTTGGGTAATTGGAATTGGACATGAATGTTGTGGATCACACTAGAATTTCCTAGAACTTTCTAGATAGGGGTACAAATAGAGTTTTAGTAATATTAGTGGTAGTTACTTAAGTAACAAGTCAGAAAATAGATGGTTAAATAGAAATAAAAAGGGGGACTACTTTGTAAAGTTAAAATCTGATATGGCCTCATTTGTGCTTATAAAAGGGCATGCCCTTGCCTTCATTTGCAAGTTTTTTGACATCTGAAAATTTCCCCCAAAGTGTGTTCTTCAAGTTTCAAATCTGAAATTTGAATTTCAAATTCCAAATCTTGAAAAACAGAAAAAAAAAAAAGGTAAAACACCACAGAAAACTCAAAAAAAAGTACTGTTACATCGATTTTCTTGGATCACTTGCAAGTTGTAGCTATTCATCTGAGTTCCTAGTATTCTTAGATTCAATTTCAAGTTCAATGTGGATTTGGTCAAGCTGTTTTGGGTGATTTCACTGGTTGATTATTCATTCGTTGTTCATCTCTGGGTCATAGTGGTGCCATTTTGGTTCTCAAGAGATCCTGTTGCTGTGTTGTGACCGGTTTACATCTGCTGCTATGCTATTTGCTACTGATCCTCCTTATTCTTTCATTTCTGCCCTAACTCCAGGTACACACATTAATCATGCCTTGATGTAGCTGTTGAAACAGAAGTGGAATAAAACACGTTCATGACTTCTACTTCACGATGCAAGTTCATATTGTTGTTGTATGCCTATAATTGAACTAATGTCTGTTAGTATGTATTCTGGCTAGGATAGCTCAGTTTGATTTGTAATAATATGAACAATGGACTATGAGTTGGTATATTTGGCCTAGTTTGATTTTGTTGAAATTAATTCCGGTAGGAGTTATATACAGATTTGTCCTCTTCAATGTTTAGTTGAATTTAATCAACTTAAATACTAAACGTGGATTCCAGGGTTGAATTTTTTTAGTTGGCTTTGGATTTGGATTCATTGACGTGTTCCTAGACAGCCGTAATTCGTATACCACCTAGAATGCTAGATAGATACATTAATTAAAAATTGAAGATTATAATAGTTGAACTGTGTATTTGAGCTATCTGATCTATACACTTGAGGTTCATATTCATGTTTAGTTTGGTAAATTCAGTCTGTGCTTCTAGTATTTAACCCTTAATGATAAACAAGATTTAAATTACTGTTGATATTCAAAAATCGCCATTAGATGAGTAGATAAGGAAATCTGAACTTTAAAATTAATTTCAAATCTGTTTGAGTTCGATGCAAAGTTTGTTTTGGGTTTTTGTAAAGGTTGTTAATATTCATATATACGTGTTTAGATTTGGATTGATGGATCGTGCAAGTCATTACGTCCAGCCATCACGTCTGGGCCTGGAATTATCCGTATGAGGCCCAGCATGGGTTGACCGAATTGGGTTTTCTCCTGGGCCAAATTCAGAGCCTAGAGATGCTGAAAGATGTTATTAAGGTTACTTTTGGAATTGAATAGACAATTAAATAGAAAATCATAGTTGCTTTAGGCTTGCCTTTTAAATAATAAAACGAGGTGAGCCCCGCCGAATAAAATGTATAAACTGCGGGGCCCTCTTTAAATGTTCCTATTAAGATCTTTAGAATTCGGGCATGCCGTTTAGTGAATTTCACAGCCTCCTGCAAAGATAATAACACGCTAGCCACTTTAGACGCGCTGTTTAATAATAATACTTTCCTAAATTCGAGTGTGCATTTATGTGACCCAAATCCAAATCCCAACGAAGTCGAAATGTGTCGAAAGCTACGGGTGCATTTATGACGTGGTTCGAGACATGTTTTCACGATGTTGCAATTCTCTTTAAAAATAATAATAATAAAAGCGATTCAAAGTTAAAAAGCACATAAGCTAAAACATCTTTTGAAATCAGATAAATAAGCCAAATATGATAGTTGAGCGACCGTGCTAGAACCACGGAACCCGGGAATGCCTAATACCTTCTCCCGGGTTAACAGAATTCCGTACTCGGATTTCTGGTTCGCGGACAGTTAACAGAGTCATAATTTCCTCGGCTCGGGATTCAACCGGTGACTTGGGACACCAGAAATCTCCCAAGTGGCGACTCTGAATTTCTTAATATACATGAATCCCGTTTCGATTGTCCTTTTATTTGAAAAACTCCTTTATGCCGTTGCGGGGGGTGCAGTGAAAAAAGGAGGTGTGACAAGGAATGCTGTTAACCCGGAAGCAGGTGTTAGGCATTCCCGAGTTCCGTGGTTCTAGCACGGTCGCTTGATCATACTTGGCTTATTAAAATTGTCTAATTACTTATTTTAGAACCTATGTGCATCCACCCATTAAGCGCTTTTATTTAAGAAATTATCCTGAAACGAGTCACGCGTACGTGTACTCATTTTGTTTGGCGCGTCAAAAATTATGTCACGCGAACGTGTCCACAATTAATAACGCTTTATTATTATTGAGAAGGTTTAGTCGAAGTTGTGCGAGCGCATACTCCAATTTTGTTTTCAAAATCGTAATTATGTCACGCGAACGTGTACACAATCACGATAGATATATTGAGAGCATGCCTAAAAGCATTTTTTACAAATATAACAGGTGATAAATCCAAATTCTCATTACTATGTTCAGCCAGTAATACATACTACATTGCCATGATCAATTCCAACTCGACGGCCAGTAAGCATGAATACCGTACCCAGTCTTCCAATTATCCAAATGAATCACTTTCTTCACAGCCCAAAATGAAACAAACAATGCAAAAGCATCACCACCCTCTGCACAGTCCTACTCTTTAGTCTTACAAGAACATGAATCATAAAAGCCAACTTCAATCAAACGCATTCAAAGAAAACAATTAGACTCGAAATTACAACAAGAACTCCATTCGATATCAAAACACACAAATCAAAATCGCTAAAATAATTACGAATCGAGTTCTATATCAGTCAAGGGTGAGGCTAAAAAATGAAACTTTACATGAATCTGAGACTCGACACTGACCTCGACCAAAAAATTTACAGACCCTCGACGGAACTACGACCAAACCTCGAAACTCGCTAGATTTCTCGTCAGATTCAACTTGACTGAGCTTGGATGACAGTTTTGGACATCACAAGGGTTGTTTTACGCCGAAGTTCGATTGTTGATTATTATTTGGTGATTCGCCGGAGTTGCTCAGCCATGGTTGTCGCTGGACTGCTAGCGATGAAACGGGGTGAGGAAGACAAGGAACGAGGTCGTGTTTAAGGCTGTTGCAGCTGTGTTCTGAAGAAGAAGGGTTTTTTCGCTGGTTTTGTGAAGAAGAAGGGGTGTCATTGGTTCACTTGGTTGCTCGCTGATGGGTCTAAGTATATAAAAATGGCTGTTGCTGCAGCTTCTAGGGTGCTGGTCGTTTTTTGGTTAGGAAGCTGATGAAGAATCAAAACAGATGGAGGGTCTAATTGGTGTGGAGATGAGGCTGTTGATGGGTGTGTTGAGAGGTGAGCTCTGTTGGTGTTTGGAGGTGGGGTGCGACGAGGAAGATGAAGTTCGGGGGGGGGGGTCGTGTGTATAAACGGCGGATTTAGTCTCTCATTTTTTTGTGTTTTTCAGCTCTTAGCCTTAGGTCTAGGGTCTAGGTATTTGTAGGGTTTTTTAGGTTAAGGGGCATGGGCCTAGAAATTATGGGCTTGGGAATTATGAGCTAGGCCCGACAATTAAGCTTAGAAATGGGTTGTTTGAGCCCAAATTTTATTCTTTCTCTTTGAACAAGACTGAAATACTACCTTATTTACTAATTAATCCTACTTAAATAAAATAACTATTAAAGTGACACTAACCGTTAAAACAAACCTATTTTTGGTATTTTGTTTCAAGACTAAAACATTAAAGAAGCTATTTTTTGTGATTTTCATTTTTTGTGATAAAATAAAGTAAAAGAGTCAAAATTAGTTGAAATAACTATATTAGGCCTAAACTAAATATTTACATGCTAAAATATATAAAATCTTGGGGAGAGTCAAAAATCACATGTCTACAGCTGCCCCTCTTTGACTGGAAATACGAAGTATTTTCAGACAAAGAACGACTAGACAGGTTTTTTGACCCGACCCTTATTTAGAGAGACCGAAACTAAGAGAAAGGGGGAATGTGACCGAGCCCTGGTATCTGAGCTGCCTGCACATTCTTGTCTATAAAGGAATCAGGCCACGTGTAGTTCAGAAGTGAGTGAGATGATGGAGTATACCGAGGTAGAGAGCCGATCGAGGTGCCGTTCCGTCGAGGTTCCGGTCCGTGGTCCTGATGTTACATCAAAATCAAAAAAATGAAAAAGAGTCAACTATGAGTTACAAGATTCCTATCTATAAGTCTTCTGAAGCTTGATCTTGAGTCTTGAATGGTTCTTCATGCAGACTTTAGATTTGAACCTTGATGCTTGCTAGCTGCAGGTGCTAGTTCATTCTTCTTCAGCTTTCCGGATCAAAACTGGGCACACCATGCTTGTGACTTCAGTCATGTCTTGAGCAATCCACCTCTTGTCTCAGCTTCTGCATTTTGGATTCACTTCCCTTTTCTTTTTTTCTTTTCTTATTTTTTGTTTTTCTTTTTTATTCTGGACTGAGATTACTTCCATTGATCATCTCGGACTGTTGACTCGCCTTCTTGCCGCGAGCTTCTGCTACTTCTAACTTGAACTGTCTTCCTTTGAGACTTGAACTGCTTTCCCTTGCTTGAACTGTTTTCACTTGTTCTCCAGGTGGGCGCCTGATTGCTGAAACTTGAACTATCTTCCTTTGAAACTTGAACTGCTTTCCCTTGAAACTTGAACTGTTTTCCCTTGTTCTCCAGGTGGGCGCGTGATTGCTGAACTCGAACTGTCTTCCTTTGAAACTGCTTTCCCTTGAAACTTGAATTGTCTTCCCTTGTTCTCCAGGTGGGCGCCTGATTGCTTAACTTGAACCGTCTTCTTTCGAAACTGCTTTCCCTTGAACTTGAACTGACTTCCCTTGTTCTCCAGGTGGGCGCCTGATTGCTGAACCTGAACTGCTTTCTCTTGAGACTGCTTTTCCTTGAACTTGAATTGTCTTCCCTTGTTCTCCAGGTGGGCGCCTGATTGCTGAACCTCAAACTGTCTTCCTCTTGAAACTTGAGCTGCTTTCCCTTGTTCTCCAGGTGGGTGCCTGAATTCTGAACCTCGAACTGTCTTCCTCTTGAAACTTGAGCTGCTTTCCCTTGTTCTCCAGGTGGGCGCCTGATTGCTGAACCCCGAACTGTCTTCCTCTTAAAACTTGAGTTGTTTTCCCTTGTTCTCCAGGTGGGCGCCTGATTGCTGAACCTCGAACTGTCTTCCTCTTGAAACTTGAGCTGCTTTCCCTTGTTCTCCAGGTAGGCGCCTGATTGCTAAACCTCGAACTGTCTTCCTTTTGAAACTTGAGCTGCTTTCCCTTGTTCTCCAGGTGGACGCCTGATTGCTAAACCTCGAACTGTCTTCCTCTTGAAACTTGAGCTCTTTTCCCTTGTTCTCCATGTGGGCGCCTGATTGCTGAACCTCGAACTGTCTTCCTCTTGAAACTTGAGTTGCTTTCCCTTGTTCTCCAGGCGGGCGCCTGATTGCTAAACCTCGAACTGTCTTCCTCTTGAAACTTGAGTTGTCTTCCCTTGTTCTCCAGGTGGGCGCCTGATTGCTGAAACTCGAACTGCTTTCCTTTGGAACTGCTTTCCCTTGAGACTTGAACTGTCTTCCCTTGTTCTCCAGGTGGGCGCCTGATTGCTGAACCTCGAACTGTCTTCCTCTTGAAACTTGAGCTGCTTTCCCTTGCTCTCCAGCTGGGCGCCTGATTGCTAAACCTTCTGAGTCATTGTCCACACGGATCATGTGGCACGTCGTTATCTTATGAGAAAAAAGGCTCCAAAGCTCGGTTGATGAGATGGGTGCTCTTGTTGCAAGAGTTTGATATTGAAATCTACGATAGAAAAGGTGTAAAAACCGAGTGGAGGACCACTTGTCTCGTTTGGAGGAGGAGGGGTAGGCCGCATGATGGACTTGAAATCAATGACTTCTTCCTCGATGAGTCAACGTCTTGGCTATTCCAATGAAGAGGTGCCATGATTCGCANCCATAAAACTTGTGATGTCTTCCCTTGTTCTCCAGGTGGGCGCCTGATTGCTGAAACTCGAACTGCTTTCCCTTGAAACTTGAATTGCTTTCCCTTGTTCTCCAGGTGGGCGCCTGATTACTGAACCTCGAACTGTCTTCCTATTGAAGCTTGAGCTGCTTTCCCTTGTTCTCTAGTGGGCACCTGATTGCTGAACCTCGAACTGTCTTCCTCTTGAGACTTGAGCTGTTTTCCCTTGTTCTGCAGGTAGGCGCCTGATTGCTGAACCTTGAACTGTCTTCCTCTTTAAACTTGAGCTGCTTTCCCTTTTTCTCCGGGTGGGCGCCTGATTGCTGAACCTCGAACTGTCTTCCTCTTGAAACTTGAGCTGCTTTCCCTTGCTCTCCAGCTGGGCGCCTGATTGCTAAACCTTCTGTGTTCCCTTGTTTTCTAGGTGGGTTCCTGCAATCAAAGCAAACAAAACGAACAAAATTTTTCTGCCCCAGTTTGCACCTGCAAGTAAAAACCTTCGTCCCTGTTTCAAACAAAGAAAACTTGTGAGTTTAAGCATGGTGGTTGGTTTGTGGCCTTGACTTTGAGGGCGATTGCTCCTTCACTTCCCATGATAATTTTGATTTCAACTCGAAAGACCTTGCTTGTTTATTGACTAACCCTTTTCTCTGTCAACCTTATCACAGAAAATACCTTTGATCTGTTCAAGCCCAACACCCTCTATCTGTTGCATTGTTCATGAATTGACATATACCAAACTTTTGTATTTCACATGAATCCCAAAGCACGTTGATTGTTACCAACTAAGTGCGCATACTTCTCTTTCTTGACTTATGCCACTTTGATGTGCAAGACAGATTCCGCTTTATGCAATTGGAAAGCTGGTAACATATTTTGAAATTATTTCACACTTGTTTTGACCAAACTGACTCAAAAGATGACTTGAACAACAAAAATAGAAGAGCAAGGGACAATGCAAAGACATGAGATCTAGCAAGAAAACTACAAAGTAGAAACTTATCAGATGTGGATACCAACTCTAATGACCATGACACGTATTTTGGGACTAACGGCCTAATATGTTAAGAGAGTCTAACGTTCAACTCTTGTTATACCTCTTCGCCGTGAAACTGGGCTTTAATGCTCTGATCATCCTAGTTGATTCACGGTCCTTATTCGACTTGTGGTTCCCAAAGGGTTTTCACCATCAAGCCTCTCTCATTTTGTTCTTTCTCTCAACTCACCGTCGCCTTATGGTGCCTGTGAAGGTTTTCACCAATAAGACTCTCTCATTTTGTTCTTTTCTTTTTATTTCCTCTGATTCCGCAGATGACAAGGCATTACCCGTAGTAAAACATCATATGCTCCTGGCATGTCTAACTCGGCACTCTCAAAGATTATCTGGGAGGTCTTTATTGGACCGTAATGTGGCTTTTGGACAGGGTTAGAAAGAAAGGATATCCTAAAGGCTCAAAACAACTTGAAGGGGTTTAGAATTACAACTTTTGGAATCAGATCTTTTACAAAACCACAACTTCTGCCCCAGTTTCCTTGCTTGGGGACTTTGAATTTTTATTTTGATGGGACCGAACCGTGAGGGTGCCTACGTATCCTTAAAAGGAATCAGGTCGAACGTAGTTCATGACATAGGAATTGCTTTATTTTTTGTACTTTTCTCTTCTTCTTATTTTTTCTTTTCTCTCTCTTTTCCTCTCTCTTTTTTTTTTCTTTTCTTCTCTTTTCTTTTCTTTCTTTTGCTTTACTTACTTTTTTTTCAATCTCTTTTCTCTTTTCCTCTTCTCTTTTTCCTCTTTTCTCTTCTTTATTTATCTTCTGTATCTGTGTTTTTGAACTTTGCTACTGATTCCAAAAGAGGGGTATGAAAGAAAATAAATAAGGCTCAAAAGGGGTAACAAAGAATAAAGTATTTAGATAGCAGAAAGAGGGCCTCCCAATCTATAAGAATATCGAGTATAACACATGCAACCTGAAGATGAAAAATGAAGATCATGCATAGCATTTCATTTGCAGCATTAGCGTTGGTATCACAGATATGCCTTCCACCTTTCTTTAGTGCCTTGTCAAGTACAGAGCTCTTCTGGGTGATTTCTTCTTCAAAATGGATGTGCTCGGTCAGTTTGGAGCAAACTCCCTTGGCTTTATGTTGTAACTTGAGATATACTTGAACTGAAAATTGCTTGCTTCAAGTTGTCTTGGACGCACTTTCTTGTAATAAATTCTTGTCGTCCTCTTAACTTCCCAAAATTATCTGCCCCAGTTTCACACAGTTCGGGCTTCAAATGATCTCAAAATGTCCAAATCTGTACTTATTTCCCTCAAATGTCGATATCATCTTCAAAATTGTTTCATTGCTTCATGATTAGACCAACTTGTAAGACCAGGCTGAGAATTACGCGTGCATGTCATGTCACTAGAGCCAGCATGAAAAGAACTATCAAAGGAAAAGAGAACTAAACAAAAAAAACTAGAAATAACAGAAAGCAGAAAATTGCACTAGACAGACGGTGAAAGGGCTTGAACAACAAAACAAGCAAAATAAACTGGGGTTACAACCCTGGAACAAACCTAGATAACACCAAATGAGTTACTACGACTAAACGAACTAGTCAAAATAAAAGGATGGAAGGGTTTGAGTTACAAGACAATATCCGGATTACAACCCTGAAATAACCCGGACAACAGAAATGACAACAAAATAAACCACCAGGACTCCCTTGGCTAGCCAAGAAAGGAGCGTCTTTCCAATTACCAAAATCAGCATCTTAGCCACTGAATTCCACATCAATATTACCAAGATCATTACCAATTTCAATATCATTAACTTCAGTCAGCAAGTTACCAAGAGGATTCTCATATTCCCTGTCACTGTCCTTGATCACAATTATCCCTTCTTGAATCATTCTTTCTACTTCCCTTTTCAAAGCACGACAATCTTCAATGCTATGACCTTGGACGTTAGAGTGGTACATGCACCATACAGTAGGATCAAAACCTTTTGCATATGGGTCTGGAGTATAGCCGAGGAGCGGCTCAATCAAGCCAGAATGTTTTAACCTTTCAAACAAGCTTGTGTAGGACTCCCCGGTTGGCGTGAAACTATTTCTTTGCCTTTGTTTCCCTCCTGCCCCTATTTTCTAGGGTTGTTGGGTGCTCAAAAATGTTGTGAAGGCGAGAGTGCATTATGCGGTGCTGGCGCTCGGCATAAGGAGTGACCTGGTGGTTGGATAGATGACCGGACATTGTTCGGAGGATAATACTGAGGTGGATTATGTGGAGCTCGGGGATAGGTTTGGGGTTGGGGTTGAGGCTGGGAATATTGGTGAGGCGGACCCGTTGGACCATGTTGTGATCCTGAGACAACCATGGCAACATCATCATGTTCCTTCTGACCCAGCAAGCTTCCTGTGTCGTTCTGAATTGCTTGTGTTGTGGCTATTAAAGAAGAATAGCTCGTGATCTTGCTCGACTTCAGCCCATCTTCTACCATTTCTCCCATTTTTACCACATCATTAAAAGGCTTACCCACAGCCGAGATCAAATGCCCAAAGTAAGTTGGCTCTTGAGCTTGAAGAAAGTACCCGACCATCTCGTTGTCTTCCATCGGGGGATTGACTCTGGCAGCTTGCTCTCTCCATCTGAGCCCGTATTCCCTAAAGCTTTCAGTAGGCTTCTTTTCCATCTTGGTGAGGGACATGCGATCCGGGACAATTTCTATATTGTACTGAAAGTGCCGGGCAAAAGCCTGAGCCATATCGTCCCATGTGTACCACCTGCTAGCGTCTTGGCGGGTGTACCACTCCAGAGCAGCCCCACTCAGACTTTGACTGAAATATGCCATCAATAATTTGTCCTTCCCACCGGCGCCTCTCACTTACTGCAGTAGCCTCTCAAATGAGCCACGGGATCTCCATCTCCGCCATACAAATCAAACTTTGGTATCTTAAACCCAGCAGGCAGTTGGATGTCAGGAAACAAGCACAGGTCTTTGTAAGACACGCTCATCTAGCTCCCTATCCCTTGCATGTTTCTTAAAGACTGCTCAAAGATTTTCACATTCCTGGATATCTCATCTTGCTCCACTGTCTTAGCAGGCTTTTCAGTTTCACCGGGAGGCTCAAAATGAGGAGCGTGAGAGTATGGATCCGAGACTTTGAAAGTTGGTTCTGGAGCACAGTGTTGGGCATCGGGGATTTTGAACATAGTCTCGCAAGAGGATCGAGGACGAGTAGCTGGTGGAGGAGCTACAAAAACATGAGTGGTCAAAGGAGCGGGATATAAGGTGATTTTGGCGGGTAGAGTGTGAAAAGGTTGTGGGGAGATATCAGCAGGAGTGGGAATTAATCGCTGCCAACTCGACGCTACACCAAGGTAGGAAGAGCGGGTCGCAATAACTTTTACCCGAATAGTGGTCGGGATCGATTTCCACAGGGACCTAGTAGTGGAGTTAGATTTTCTGTCTAGTCTAGAGATGTGTTTGTGCTCCTAATGTCACTTCAAACATTCTTGATTTTTGATTTTATAACTACTATGATAAAACTAATGATTAACGCTAAATTATGCTACTAGAATATTGCAAAGTTGTATCTAATGGGAAGGAAGGCACTAGGGTCATGGCATTACCTACGTGGCTAATTGACGGGTAGATGTTACTAAGGATAGATTGACATATTTGCGGCTTATGCTATAACCGTTGCACAATTGTTCCCACTCTCACACCTCTCGGTAGAGAGAGTGATTTTGCCCAATTGACTCTCTCGAGACCAATTGGGTAGGCCAATAAGATCAAGCAACTAGGGTTCAAGTAGGGTGATTACTCTCTCGAGATTTAACCCGTTAATTGGGACTATCATTTCTTATGAGTCCATCCCAATTCCTTGTTGGGTCAATTTTGGGGTCATAAACTCTCGTTCTCAAGAAGAGTCAAACCCACAAAGCTTGAATCAGTGTTTGCAACCACCAATTCTTAAATAAAAACATAAAATCAACCCAAATAACAAAAATCCAATAATCAATCTAACCTTAGATGGCAACACCCATCAATTACACATACTAGGGTTGAGCCACAACCCTAGCTAATGGGTTTAGCTACTCATGCTTGAAAGAGAAAATGAAGAAATAGATGAAGGACTAAGCATATTAATTAATTACTAAAAAGAAATCACAAGAATCTATCGTAAAATTAAAGATAAAGTGCCAAAAATGGCTACAAAACCGAGTCTCACGAGCGCAGCTATCTCTGGAATTAACTGATGACCTAAAAATGGTAAAATGTCCTATTTATACTAGGCTGGAAAAACTGGACAAAAATACCACTGCGGGGTCAGTGCGGGCCGCACAAAAAGGACCGTGGCCGCACTGGCTCTTGGACTTCACATTTTTGCTTCTCTGAAGTTGGACTTCGCGCACCGCGTAAAATGGACTGCGGCCGCGGAGGGAGTTGGCGCGGTCCGCACAATAACGACCGCGGACCGCATGGCATTGTCTTGGCAAAAATGGTAGCTCTCTGAATCTCTTGACCGCGGACCGCACAAAAGGGTAGTGCGGCCGCGGAGCCCTGATCGCGGACCGCGTAAAATGTACCGCGGCCGCGTTGCCCTTGAGCCCAAACTGCCAACTCTTTGAATCTCCTAGTGCGGCCGCATGTCCATTTTGTGCGGTCCGCACTACGCCTTCTTCCCTTAGATTTCTTGGTCTTTGATACTTGAGAAGGTTTCACTCCTTTTTGGGCCGATCTTTGACATTTCGTCTCTTTGTCGATCAAACCTGCAAACAAGCACAACCTGTGAGCATTTTGGGACTATTTTGTAGCGATTTATAACCAAAGTACAGGCAAGTAGGGGCATAAAATATGTTAAAATCCTAACTTATCAACTCCCCCAAACTTAAACCTTTGCTTGTCCTCAAGAAAACAAAATAAGACCCACCCCTAAAGGACAATCCAAGTAATTCCAGCTATCCTAAGTAACCTCAACAAGCATCAATTGGGACTAACAATTGCCCTCAATACAAACGGATCATTAACAACATTTAAACCTTGAAAACTATGGATCAAGTGTGACACAAGAGCATCAAGGATTGACTCATTACATCAAAGAACTCTCTCAATTACTTTAGTCGTTGTGGGACCCAAACTCATACATCCTCAACTCTCCCTATGCAAACCTCACTTGTTAGAGTATAAGCACACAAACCGAGGTTAATGGGAGTTCGGTCGTCTCTCTCAAGGAAATGTCACAAGTCCGGCTCTACCACAAAAAATTAGCTATAATTGTACTATCTGTTTGCACTGCCACAGTACTATCTTTGATCTGAGTAATAGCATGTTGTAATATTTTATGCTTGATGACTAAATAGAAGTATTTAGTATTATCATTACCTAACTTGATCCAGTTAGCCTTACTCCTTTATTGAAGGAACATCTCTACAAATAAGAAGACTTATTAAACTACTGATACAATTTCTACTCCTGCTCTTGCAGTGTCACATTCGTAGGTACCATGCTGTTTATATTGAGCTNCCACACCTTTTTTCACTTTTGTTTTTCTTGAATCCCTTTTTATTCTTTTCCACATTGGGCTTTCTTTATGTCTTTTTTTTTTCTTTTTTTTTTTCATTGCCTTCCTTTTCTTTTGCTTTTGTACCTTTTACCCCTTTGTTTCCTTTCTTGTCTCTCCCCCCAAACTTAGATTTTGCCATTACTCAAGGGAAGATGTGGGTGCCAAGAGAGGGTAGGATTTAGAACGGGTATAGGCTTGTAGCATTGGTTCTTGAAAGAAGAAGGTTTAAGGCTCAAAAGGGGTTAGCTAGGGATTATCTTATTGGTAGGCTATGGAATTGTTCAACTTATCATTTGGATCAAGGAGAGCCTATAATCACTTCTCAAGTCGAATTTCACTCAAAATTTCGCCTCAACAAACATTCAGGGCAAGTTCTAGACCATTGGCTCGGGACTTGGACTCATAATTCAATTTCTCACCACACACACTCAAGGATTGCTAAAGATGTAGAGTCGAGGGCCAACAACAACCTTAGATACGATTGAGTACACAATAGTCCCGAAAGACCATATGATGTTTGTTTGGTCAATACAAGAGTCTCAAGGTCACTACTTTGACCATCCTAAACACAACCACTTGTCTTTGACCATGGGATCAAAGGCAAATGTGTTAGGCCCAAGTGAAGCTATGCTTGAAGTACCCTTAACTAAAAACTACTAAAAATAAAAGAAAAATCAAAAACGGACTCAAACCCTTAAGAAGGTTGCCACGCCATCCATCATCGGGAAGAGCCATCCGATTCACACAATACTCCACCCTTGGAAAGAACCGTGGCATTAAGAAAACCAAGGGCTTATTGAAAGCGCCAAAAACAAGATAAAAAGGCTGCGAGCCTATCTACTAAGCTAAAAATGAAAATGAAAAATTTGTACGAAAATAGAATGAATATTTACAATAGAGGATTAGAATATACAATGGGGGATGAATATATACAAAAATGTAATTTTGTATACAGACCAAATAGAAGGTAAAAAGTATGATAAAGATACTGCATGTAAAGTTATGTACAGCCCAAAATAGAAAATCAACAAAAACATAAACTAAGTCAACTAATATATACAGTCATCCAGATAAACAAAAAAAAAAGTAGGACGCACCCCCACGAATAAAAGATGGCATTGTCCCCAATGCCAACTATCACATAAGCATCAAAAATCATCAGTGGTCCCCGGGTCGTCTGTATGTGTGGGAACCTCAGACTGGTTCTCGGTCTCCTGCTGCTCAGCTGCGGGGACAGGGGCCTGTTCCTGGACTGGTTGGATGTCAGGTGCATCATGTGGCAAACTGGAGAAGACCTCCTGTGGGTCTGCCAACTGGATGACAGCATCGTCTGCACTAGGGATCTTCCTCTTCTTCCTGGGAAGCCTCTGAGTCTGCTCCTGCTCTGGCTGTGCTACTGGTGCTGCTGCTGGGGCTGGATCCACGAATAGCAAGTCTAGAGGCATCTGGTCCGCCAATAGCTTGTCCACATCTGCTCTGAACTCCTTCACAGACTCCTTGGAAGCCCGTGATTTCCTCATCTTCTTGTGCTCCCGGGCAAGCTGCTTCAAAGCCTTGCCCTGTGACTCCACTGCCTTAGACAAGGCATCCTGTGTCTTCATCATCTTCTCCTGGTTCTCCAGGATCTTCTTCAGTGTGTCCTCAATAGACTGAGGGATCTGAGCTATCTGTGGTGCAGACTGAGCCTCCATAGTGGAAGATAGAGTAGACAACTTGGATGTCGCAGTTGTTCAAAATATAAAGTGTCTGGCTCAGCTGATAGGCAGTGATGGGATGCTTCCTGGAAGATGGGATCCCCGAGCTAGCTGAAGTAGAGGGCCCTGGAGTAAGTCAGCTGAAGTAGAAGGT
>NW_017670450.1:130229-164587 GCF_001879085.1 Nicotiana attenuata
TCACTTGGTAGAGCACCCTTAGGTCGAGTATTCAACGATTGAGAGATTTGGCCTAATTTTACCTCCAAATTCCGAATAGAGGTATTGTGGGAAGCCAATTGAGCATCGGAGTCTTGGTTCTTCTTCATCATTTGTTCGAACATCATTTCTATTCGTCCCATATCACTACCCGAAGAACTAGACCCTAGAGATTGAAACGGAGGCGGATTGTTTGGTTGTTGATACATCGGGGGCCTTTGAAAACCTTGCCCCCGGTTGCCTTGATTTCTATTGTTATTCCACCCTCCTTGACCATTGTTGTTATTCCAATTATTATTGTTCCCATTCCAATTGCCTTGATTGTTACCTTGGTTACCCCACTTGTTGTTTTGATTGTTGTTGTTCCAATTGCCACCACCTTGTTGTTGGTTGTTATTATTCCAATTACCGTCGCCTTGTTGATTGCCCCAATTTCCTTGGGGGCGCCATTGTTGATTCCCTTGATTTCCTCTATTCTCTTGGTAGTTATTGACATATTGACATTCCTCGCTTTGATCATCATAGCACTCATTCGAATAACCACCACCATCATTGTTGTTGTCAAATTGCTCACAATTACCTTGAGGTTGTTGTTGCCCTCTTTGCCTCCTTTTTAACATAGAAACACCTTCCATTGCGTTGACTTGGCGCGGGTTTTGGACTTGTTGCAATTGCGCCTTCGCCAATTGATTCATAGTTGTTGTAAGCTCGGCAATAGCTTGGCCATGATCGTTCAATTCCTTGTGCAAATGGATGACCGTGGGGTTACCTTGGGGCACATTTGCTCGGCTTTGCCATGCCGAAGAGGTGTCGGCCATTTCATCAAGTACATCACATGCCTCTTGGTAAGAAAGTTTCATAAAGTTCCCTCCGGCCAGTTGGTTCACAATGCACTGATTTGTGGTGTTGATGCCCCGATAAAAAGTTTGTTGTATCATCGCCTCGGTCATGTCGTTATTAGGGCACTCCTTCACCATTGTTCTATATCTTTCCCATATCTCGTGCAAAGGTTCCATTGGCATTTGCTTGAAAGCTAGAATCTCATCCCGAAGAGCCGCCATATGACTTGGAGAAAAGAACTTGGCAATAAATTTGTCCGCCAATTCATCCCATGTGGTGATAGAATGATTGGGGAGCCTTTCTAACCAATCCAACGCTTTACCCCGAAGAGAGAACAGGAAAAGCCTCAATCTCAACGCATCCTCGGACACGTTTGTCTCCTTGCTACCCAAGCATGTTTCCACGAACCCCTTCAAGTGCTTGTAGGCATTTTGATCGGAGGCGCCCGTAAAATACCCTCTTTGCTCGAGCAAGGTCAACATAACATTTATGATTTGAAAGTTCCCCGCCCGGATTCGGGGAGGAACAATGGCACTCGCATACCCTTGATTAAGGAGAACTCTTGGGACTACTCTTGGCGGTGACGGAGCAGGGTCTGGAATAGGATTGTTGTCATTGGCCTGACGGCCTCTACGTGGAGCTTGAGGTACGGGAAGCTCATCATGATCAATATCTTCTACCTCCTCCCCCGCCATGGCATTGCCAAGAGGGTCATTAGCATTTAAAGCCATAGTACCTGAGTGATCGACACAAACAAAATTAGTAAACAAGAAGGAAAGAGAAGCAAAACACAAAACGAACTAAACAGATAGTCAACACCGTAAGCTCCCCGACAACGGCGCCAAAAAGTGATCGCTGCCAACTCAACGCTAAACCAAGGTAGGAAGAGCGGGTCGCAATAGCTTTTACCCGAATAGTGGTCGGGATCGATTTTCACAAGGAGCTAGTAGTGGAGTTGGATTTCCTGTCTAGTCTAGAGATGTGTTTGTGCTCCTAATGTCACTTCAAACATTCTTGGTTTTTGAATTTATAACTACTATGATAAAACTAATGATTAACGCTAAATTATGCTACTAGAATATTGAAAAGTTGTATCTAATGGGAAGGAAGGCACTAGGGTCGTGGCATTACCTAGGTGGCTAATTGACGGGTAGATGTTACTAAGGATAGATTGACATATTTGCGGCTTATGCTATAACCGTTGCACAATTGTTCCCACTCTCACACCTCTCGGTAGAGAGAGTGATTTTGCCCAATTGACACTCTCGAGACCATTTGGGTAGACCAATAAGATCAAGCAACTAGGGTTCAAGTAGGGTGATTACTCTCTCGAGATTTAACCCGTTAATTGGGACTATCATTTCTCATGAGTCCATCCCAATTCCTTGTTGGGTCAATTTTGGGGTCATAAACTCTCTTCCTCAAGAAGAGTCAAACCCACAAAGCTTGAATCGGTGTTTGCAACCACCAATTCTTAAATAAAAATATAAAATCAACCCAAATAACAAACACCCAATAATCAATCTAAGCCTAGATGGCAACACCCATCAATTACACATACTAGGGTTGAGCCACAACCCTAGCTAATGGGTTTAGCTACTCATGCTTGAAAGAGAAAATGAAGAAATAGATGAAGGACTAAGCATATTAATTAATTACTAAAAAGAAATCACAAGAATCTATGGTAAAATTAAAGCTAAAGTGCCAAAAATGGCTACAAAACCGAGTCTCACGAGCGTAGCTATCTCTGGAATTAACTGATGACCTAAAAATGGTAAAATGTCCTATTTATACTAGGCTGGAAAAACTGAACAAAAATACCCCTGCGGGGTCAGTGCGGGCCGCACAAAAAGGACCACGGCCGCACTGGCTCTTGGACTTCACATTTTTGCTTCTCTGAAGTTGGACTTCGCGCACCGCGTAAAATAGACTGCGGCCGCGGAGGGAGTTGGCGCAGTCCGCAAAATAACGACCGCGGACCGTATGGCATTGTTTTGGCAAAAATGGTAGCTCTCTGAATCTCTTGACCGCGGACCGCACAAAAGGGTAGTGCGGCCGCGGAGCCCTGATCGCGGACCGCGTAAAATGTACCGCGGCCGCGTTGCCCTTGAGCCCAAATTGCCAACTCTCTGAATCTCCTAGTGCTGCCGCATGTCCATTTTGTGTGGTTCGCACTAGGCCTTCTTCCCTTAGATTTCTTGGTCTTTGATACTTGAGCAGGTTTCACTCCTTTTTAAGCCGATCTTTGACATTTCGTCACTTTATCGATCAAACCTGCAAACAAGCACAACCTGTGAGCATTTTGGGACTATTTTGTAGCGATTTATAACCAAAGCACAGGCAAGTAGGGGCATTAAACATGTTAAAATCCTAACTTATCAGGAATCTGGATTTGTGATAGTGGTGGGATAGTTGCAGGGTTTTCAGTGTAGTTAGCAGGGAATGAAGGTGGAGGATGCCTCCTGATCCAAGACTGATACATTTTTGCCATCTGCTGTTTCAACATTTGGACCTCCCCTTTCAACTCAGATTCTGATTCAACAATTCCCTTAGACGGATCAATGACCCCTGTGTCCAACTCTTTGCCAGCCATGGCTACCTTGCTCTTTGACCTTGTGTTGTATGGATGAGTTACCTTAAGAACCACAAACCAACCACACTTCTGCTCAATGAAGATAACAAAAAGGAACAAAATGGGGTCATTCTGTTAGCATTAGGGCATTTAACATAGGAGGATAATCACACTTTATGTGCAATGCACCTAGTCACAGTTATCGGTTCTAATGTGACGACGAGGGTACGAAGGTCATATGGCATCATCCCAATTTCACTCTTTTTGCTCCATTTCCTTCTTCATTTTCCTTTCTAGCATTGCTTGGTTTTTTATTTCCTTTCTCCTCTTTTCTTTTTGCTTATCGCTCTTTTCTTTCCTCTCATTTCTCACATCGCACAATTTCATCCTCTTTCTTTTTTTCTCTTTTTTTTGGATTTTTTTTGGATTTTTTTTCTTTTTGTTTCCTTCCTTTTTCCTTTTTCTTTTAATAAAATAAAATTAAAAAAATGATTAGATCAAACCCTATGTAGGTTGCCTACGTATCATGACGCCGCATGAATCAGATCTTTACGTAGTTCGAAATGATCGGGAATAAAGCAAACAAACTAACGTTCTCTTTTTTTTCTTTTTCTTTTTTTTTTTTACCTTAATGACTACTCTAATGAGAAAAGAGAAATAAAAGAAGCAAATCTTTTTTTTTAATTTTCTAGACTTAATGTTCTATAACCTATTCTAAACTCAAGCTTAACGAGCATATATTTTTTCTTTTTTTCTTTTTGAAACAAATACTCTATGGGAAATTATTGAGGAAAACAACCTAGGAGAGAAAAATATTTTTTGATTCTTTCTTTTTTTTTTTTTTAGGAAGAAAATTTAAAGAATCGACCAAAGAAAAATATTTTGAATTTTCACTTGATATTCTAAAGAAAGATTTCGAAACAAGGAATAAAAAAGATAGAAAAATATTTTTTGATTTCAGTTTTTGATTATCTAAAGGAGAAACTCTGAAGACAAACAAAAGATAAAGTATGCTTGTTTTTCCTTCTATATACAATGTCCTAAAGTTCTAGTGAAACTAAAAAGAATATATTTTTTTTATATATTTCCCAAAGAAGAACCTAAAAAGAAAATTTTTTTGGATTTTTGGAATTACTGTCTTAATGAAAACTATTAAAGAGTTACTAAAAGAAAATTCTTTTTTTTTTTGAATTTTTAGTCTTAATGTACTAAAAGGAAATATAAAAGCAATTTTTTATTCTGAGTTCTAGATATTAATTCCCTAAAGGAAAACCACCCCAAAAGATTTTTTTTTTTTAACTTATATTCTAAAGAAAACATCTAACAGAAATATAAAAACGCAAAATCTCTTCTTCTTTTTTTAATTTATAACACACTTTTTCAAATACAAAATAGAAAGTACAATAACAAAAACTCGACATTACTGTACAAACTAGACATAAAAAGAATGACAGACTCAAAACATAATAAATAAAAATAAAAATCTTCTTAAGCAACTCCTGAATAAGCGATCTTGCCTGGATGGTCCCGGGGCTTCTGTCATGCTCAAACTCCGGTAAGTAGACCCACGCCTGTATGAGAAAATTAAGACCAAATAAAGTTAAAGACCTAGAACGCTATGTGAGACAATAACCCTTCCTGTTGGACACATGCAACACATGATTATGACTATTTTTCTAAAATTAACCTATGTAGCTAAAAAGTGGCTAAAAATGCAAGATTTGGCTAAGACCCCGCGAAGCCAAGAACCTAAGACTCACTAGGAAGACCGGACCCTATGTGGCTGCCTATGTATCCCGCCCCGAAAGACGAGAATCAGGTATGCGTAGTTCGGGCAGATTGGATACGGTCGAGAATTAGAAAAAACAACTAATTTAGAGAAAATATTTTTTTTGTTTTTTTTTTGACAAATGATGAAACATGTAAACTCTTTTTGGATTTTTTTTTTCTTTTTTTTTTTTGATTTTTTTTTTGGAAAATGACGGGAAAGTGCAAAATCTTTTTTTTGGATTTTTTTCAATTTTCATTTTTTTTTGGTCTTTTTCTTGAACAAATGTGAAAGAAAAACATAACTGGGCCCTACTTGCTTTATTTTCACACTTCACCCTCTTTTCTTTCTCATTTACTTCAGCCATCATTGGTCCGCCAAATGACCCTTTTACCCTTGAAGAATGCAACATGTAGCACATAGGATGCATCAGGATGGTCTTTTATTTTCGGGTACACCTGTCCTAGACGGACCCAACCCCTGTGTTGAGTCCTCTAAGTCAAATGCACGTGATGCAAACAAACGTTCCTACTAGGGATCGGGCATGAGGTTATATTCTTCTAAGTTTAAACCTGGGGTTGTGTTCTAGACCGGGTTCACCCGAGTGGACAACTCGAGCCGAGGTGGGGGCAACATACCGGGAGCACTAAAGTCTGCCCGGCCTTGTTGCTGGCCCATGCCTCGTTCTAACTAGTATGACTTCTAACAGAAAGTGGGCCACGCGAACGTGTGCGCCAAATTTTAGAAGACTCAGAAGGGTGGCGTAATAAAGCATTTTAATAACATTCAAATAATACTGAAATGGCATATAAAGGCAATTAGCACGTTGGGTTCACAAAATGCAATAATATCAGCAATAAATAAAGCCAAGCAAAATCATATTACAAGCTCGAACTCTTGAACCCTGAACCAGAAGTTCTGGGTTCTGTTCCCCAGGAGAGTCGCCAGAGCTGTCACACCTCCTTTATACTACCCCCGAAAAGGGATATAAGGGAGTTTTTTCCAATTTAAGTGACAATCGAAACGGAATTATTTATATTAAAATAAGAGTCGCCACTTGGGATAATTTATGGTGTCCCAAGTCACCGGTTTAAAATCACGAATCGAGGAAGGTTTTGACTCTTATTTATGGTCTGCGAACACAAAAATCCGGGTAAGGAATTCTGTTAACCCGGGAGAAGGTGTTAGGCATTCCCGAGTTCCGTGGTTCTAGCACGGTCGCTTTGATCATACTTGGCTTATTAAAATTGTCTAATTACTTATTTTAGAACCTATGTGCATCCACCCATTAACCGCTTTTATTTAAGAAATTATCCTGAAACGAGTCACGCATACGCGTACTCATTTTGTTTGGCGCGTCAAAAATTATGTCACGCGAACGTGTCCACAATTAATAACGCTTTATTATTATTGAGAAGGTTTAGTCGAAGTTGCGCGAACGCATACTCCGATTTTGCTTTCAAAATAGTAATTGTGTCACGCGAACGTGTACACAATCATGATAGATATATTGAGAGCATGCCTAAAAGCATTTTTTACGAATATAACAGGTGATAAATCCAAATTCTCATTACTATGTTCAGCCAGTAATACATACTACATTGCCATGATCAATTCCAACTCGACGGCCAGTAAGCATGAATACCGTACCCAGTCTTCCAATTATCCAAATGAATCACTTTCTTCACAGCCCAAAATGAAACAAACAATGCAAAAGCATCACCACCCTCTGCACAGTCCTATCTTTAGTCTCACAAGAACATGAATCATAAAAGCCAACTTCAATCAAACGCATTCAAAGAAAACAATTAGACTCGAAATTACAACAAGAACTCCATTCAATATCAAAACACAATAATCAGAATCGCTAAAATAATTAAGAATCGAGTTCTATATCAGTCAAGGGTGAGGCCAAAAAATGAAACTTTACATGAATCTGAGAATCGACACTGACCTCGATCGGAAAATTTACTGACCCTCGACGGAACTACGACCAAACCTCGAAACTCGCTGGATTTCTCGCCGGATTCAACTTGACTGAGCTTGGACGACAGTTTTGGACATCACAAGCGTTTTTTTAGAGTTTGATTGTTGATTATTATTTGGTGATTCACCGGAGTTGCTCAGCCATGGCTATCGCTGGACTGCTAGCGATGAAACGGGGTGAGGAAGACAAGGAACGAGGTCGTGTTTATGGCTGCTGCAGCTGTGTTCTGAAGAAGAGGGGTTTTTTCGCTGGTTTTGTGAAGAAGAAGGGGTGTCGTTGGTTCACTTGGTTGCTCGCTGATGGGTCTAAGTATATAAAAATGGCTGTTGCTGCAGCTTCTAGGGTGCTAGTCGTTTTTTAGTTAGGAAGCTGATGAAGAATCAGAACGGATGGAGGGTCTGATTTGGTGTGGAGATGAGGCTGTTGATGGGTGTGTTGAGAGGTGAGCTCTGTTGGTGTTTGGAGGTGGGGTGCGACGAGGAAGATGAAGTTCTGGGGGGGGGGTCGTGTGTATAAACGGCGGATTTAGTCTCTCATTTTTTTTGTGTTTTTCAGCTCCTAGCCTTAGGTCTAGGGGTCTAGGTATTTGTAGGGTTTTTTAGGTTAAGGGGTATGGGCCTAGGAATTATGGGCTTGGGAATTATGGGCTAAGTCCGAAAATTAAGCTTAGAAATGGGTTGTTTGAGCCCAAATTTTATTCTTTCTCTTTGAACAAGACTGAAATATTACCTTATTTACTAATTAATCCTACTTAAATAAAATAACTATTAAAATGACACTAAGCGTTAAAACAAACCTATTTTTGGTATTATTATTTTTTTTCAAGATTAAAACATTAAAGAAAATATTTTTTGTGATTTTCATTTTTTTTTATAAAATAAAGTAAAAGAGTCAAAATTAGTTGAAATAACTATATTAGGCCTAAACTAAATATTTACATGCTAAATATATAAAATCTTGGGGAGGGTCAAAAATCACATGTCTACAGCAACCCCGTATGATCCTCAGACCAGTGGACAGGTCGAAGTGTCGAATAGAGAGATAAAGAGTATACTGACCAAGACTGTGAACGCCACAAGAACTGATTGGGAGAAAAAGCTAGATGATGCACTCTGGGCCTACAGAACTGCTTTTAAAACACCAATTGATATGTCACCATATAAGTTGGTGTTCGGGAAGGCCTGTCACTTGCCAGTGGAACTAGAACATAGAGCTTGGTGGGCAATGAAATAGCTAAATCTGGACATTGAGGCTGCGGGAACAAATAGAGTCACAGAATTGCATGAGCTAGACGAATTTCTTGCTTTCGAGAGCACGAGGTTGTACAAGGAGAGAATGAAGAGGTTGCACGACAAGAACATTGTTGAGAGAAATTTCAAGCCTATTTCCGGGTAAACTCAGGTCACGATGGTCTGGACCATTTCGAGTGGTCGGAGTGCTCCCTTCAGGTGTCGTAGAGATTGCCTCAGAGAAAGACTCTCATACATTTAGAGTCAATGGGCAAAGATTGAAACTATATATGGGCATGGATGAACCCAAGGAAGTGTCAATGATCCATCTGACTGAACCTCAGAGGTCGAGCGAGCCTTAAATGCGCTCATCTGAGTCGTGCCGCGACGTTAAATCAGGCGCTGCCTGGGAGGCAACCCATGATTTCTGTTGTTTTTCTTTTCTCTTATTTGATGTTGTACCAGATGTATAAAAAAAAAATTCTCGTGACCGCGATCGCGGTGGGACCGCGGCGCGACCGCGGTAGATGACGAGTATTATGTTTTAGGACTGCTCAATCCACCGCGATCGCGGTGGGACCGCGGCACGGCCGCGGTGAAACAAGAATATTCTGTTTCACCCCCTTCACTCACCGCGGCCGCGGTAGGACCGCGATCGACCGCGGTGACTCGCGAAGCTACTGTCGCCCAGGTAAGTCATTTTTTTTAAACAAATTTTTTTTTATTTTATTTTCTTTCCCTCTTTTCTTAAACACCCAATTTCACACGCCCACCCTCACTTTCTCCATTATTCCCTCTCTCTACAAACCCTAACCCATTATTTCTCTCTCTTTCTTCTTCTTCTTCTCTTCAAGACATAACCTCTTCTTCACACACACACGTGCACCCCTACAAGACTCCATCTTCCATCAATCTCAATTTCTACAACCCCAGGTATGTCAAGCTTCTCCTCTCCCTTCTTGTGTTTCTTCATTTTGCAATTTTAATGTTGGAAGTGTGTAGTAGTTATAATTAGATTTTGTTTTGGTTTTATTTTTATTTTTTTGCTTTTTAGTGGGTTATGTGAAAAATGTTGTAGATAAGAGTGTAGTTCTATTGTGTAAAATTCATTGCGGTGGGGTGGAATGGTGAAGTGATATTGGTTGATTTGGGGGAAGAATTTATGCTTCCATAGGACTAGGTGTGTTAGCTTAGAAACCATGCTCACGAGGTGTTTGTGAATTGCCCCAATGGAGTTGTAATGGCTAATGTGACCATGGTGGTGGTGAAGTCTGAGTAACCACCCAGGGTTCACACTACTCAAACCCTCACTAATAGGAACCTCTGTTTTTGGCAGGTACAATGCATCCATCCAGGAAGAGACGTACCTCAGGGTCCTCCGGTAGTGGACCTGGAAGTTCTTCTAGAGCTCGGGGTCAAGCTAGTACGGAACAGTTTGACCACACTAGGTTTGTCTCCAAGGCAGCTCAAGATAGGTTTAGCGCCAAGGCATCCAAGAAACTGCTACCTGAAGTTCACATTGACCGGCAAGCCTTGCAAGCGGAATGCCCCAGTATCTTGGACGAGTTGAGAAGGTGTCAGCTGGACATCTTCTTTGATGAACCGGAGGAGGTGAATGTATTGATGGTACGAGAGTTTTACGCAAACTTCCCGGAGCATGTTAATAGGGTGGTCACAGTACGAAAAACCCGGGTGAATGCGTCCCTTGAGGCCATCCGCCGAGTGTAACGGTTGCCGGTATTCACTGGGGATACAGATTATTACCAGGCCACTCATCGCCCAACTGTCTGCTAGGCCCCAATTCTTGAAGTAATATGTGTTCCTGACAGGGAGCATATATGGATAAAGCACCAAATTACACTGAACTCCCAGTCTTTCAATTGGGAAGCTAAGTGTTGGCTCACAATTATCAACAGATGGTTGCTACCCTCCAGCAACACTACCGATGTTAATGGGCCAAGAGCAGCGGCTATCTACTGTTTTATGACTCACCATGATTTTGATATCGCCAAGCTCATTTATGATGAGATGTTTATTCGCTCCCCTAAGGTACTCAAAGGGTTTTACTTCCCCTCTCTGGTTACCAAGCTGTGTCGGGCTGCTCGAGATCCTGAAAATCCCATAATAGATGGGAAGTTGCAATTGAAAGCCCCATTCCGGGCTAGCAAAATCACAATTGGGAGAGAGCCGGTAGTGGTGGTTGATGATGATGATGATGCTAATGAGGATGCTGAGGACACTGCCACCCCACTACAGTAGAGTGTTGATGAGGCGGGCCCATCACAGGCCCGCCGAAGTACCCGCATGATAGCCCTGGAGCAAGAAATGGCTGGCCTCCGCACCTCGGTCACTGACCTGGGTACTAGAGTGGACAATTTGACTACTCAACATGCTAGGTCGGAGAAAAAGATCATGGGTTGGCTCCGAGCACTAGGACGAGCGTGTCACCTCGATCCTAGCACCGTCTCTGATCAAGATTGAGCACCAGGGAAGTCCCCTTACCTTACTCTGCTTATATTCGTTGACATGGGGATATGCCAAAACTTTAAGTGTGGGGTGGGGGATGGTTGTTGTTGTAAAACTGTATAACTGTGTATGGTGTTGCTTTTGTTTGGTATTGTTGGTTTATGTTAGTTAACTTCGACTTGGCCCGAAGACGGACACCTCTCGACAGGTCTCTTGAGGGACGTAAGTCGAACAAAAAAAAATAAAAGATTTTCATTTGTTAGGTAGTGTATCAACTCCCCCTTGGTTTTTCTTTAAACCACGGTTCTTTTCCAAGGGTTTCTATTTGAACTGGGTGTAGTTAGTTTTTCTCTTTTTTCTTTTTAGTTTAGGAAGTCTTGGGCGAGAAGCAAAATGGAAATAGGGACCCTTAACTCTATGGTACCTTGAATAAAGACTGCTTTAGTGTGACATTTAGGCTCTTTAGTTGACTCAAAGAAGGCCTTAAATTGTGTATTCCTGAATGGCTCAAGTACTTAGAACAAAGTGTCTGATGATCCTAACTGAATTGAGTCATGTGCTATGTGTGAGTGAGGCTTTCTGTATTTTGTGTTAACATTCAATGCCTAGAACTTGCCATGTGTGTGCAAAGCGAAATGGTAGCCTCGTTTGGTCTGGAAAGTGATATAGGCGTTTCTTTGCTTAACCTTTCTATGTATGCTTGTTCCCACCTAATTATGTATACCCTAGTCAACCTCGTTGAGCCTGTAAGCCTGTTTTCCTTGGCAACAACATTACAAGCCTAACCCGAGTTTGAATAGCATATCTTGTTGAACCCTGTCACTTCTTAGAAGCACTCAAAGTGTAACGGATATGGAAAAATATAAGTGTGGGGTGGTTGGTTGGGCTGTTAAGTGGAATTAAGGGGACATGAAAAAGAAAAAGGTGTACTGGTTGATAAACAATATTAGAGGCCACCAGAAAAAAAAAGAATCAAAAAAGAGAAGTTTCAAATTGGTGGTAGCTGTTAAAAGAAAAAGTGTGCCTAGTGGTGAACACAATAATGTAATGGTAGAATGAAGGTGTGACAAAGTTAAGAGCTTAAAAAGACACAATGTAGTGGAGTGCTTAGGGAGGTGTAGTCACTATAGCCAGATGTATCCTACCCGTCCCGCAACCAACATTATAACCAAATAAAATCCTATTTGATTCTAGACTGAATGAGCTCGATTAGTGGAGTATTACACTACGGGCAAGCCTATGGTGTGTTGTTTGTGGCATAAGAATTTGTTTCTGAGGGTGAGCGAAATGTTGTATTCGAGTTCCTCAGTATGTGGTTTGTAAACGATATAAGTCTCTTTTGTAGTGAGTAGGCACATGATTCATGAAGGGAAGGTAAGTCTGGACCTCTGACTGAGAGTAGGAGAGCTGTTTAGGGGTATTGCGTGGCTAGAAAGGAGTCCACTCTTGAGGCGAGGAGGTTGCGCTGAAGTAGTCTATCCATGTAAACTATTCTTGGTATAAGGAGTAGGGAAGTGACCCAATGACGATTAGGCCTATAGAGTGTGGTTTGTTGCTAGAGGACTAGCAACGGTTTAAGTGTGGGGTGTTGATAGTAGGCTATATAGACGCTATTTACACTCTAAATGTACCATACTTTATTGTTGTTTTAAAGGCAAAACGATAACAAAATACTCTAATTGGTGTTCGTTTGCTTTGCAGGAACTAATCCAAGTTAGGAAGAGACTATGGAGTGTTTGGAGTCAATAATGTGGATATAAGGCCAATCAAGAAGAACCCAAACGAAAATAAGCAAAAAAGGGGCAAAGAAGGACTGGACAAGAGGCCACCGTGACCGCGGTCGACCGCGGCTGAAACGCGGTAGGCCAAACGATTGAGGCAGAATGGTTGCAATTCACCGCGGTCGCGCCGCGTTCTGCCGCGGCCGCGGTCGACTGTGTAATCGCCCAGAAATTTGGGGACTAAAGTTTAAATCGGGGAAAACTTATCCTAACCCGTTATAAACTCAACAGACTCGCCCAAGCAAAGGTTAAGCTTGTTTTTAGACTGAATTGGAGGCAAGAACAAGTGTGAGAAGAGCAATCAACCATTAGAGTTTTTCAATCTTCTCTTTGTTATTTTTATTTGCACATTATGAATACTTTTGTGATTTTATCTTGCTTTGCTATGAGTAGCTAATTATTTAGTCTAGGGTTTTGATGGAACCTGTTGAAGGATGAACTTCGTGTTATGTTAATATAGTTTGCCCAGTTTAATCTCTATTTGTTCAACTACGTTCTTGTTGTAGTTAATTGATAGGATCCTCAATTAGCTGTGCCTAATTAGTATGTATTACTCGGGAGAGAGTGCATATTTAGGTAATTGTTGAACAACACCACTCCCAAAGTATATGAGGAATCAATAACCGAGGGTTTAAAGGCGGGATTAGGGATAACGAAGCCTTAGGTGTGATCTGAAGTGAGCTGTAATAAAAGCTAGCTAGCGTAACTCGGGAGAGTGCGTCTAGTAAATTGTCGTAATTACTCGAGAGAGATTTACGGTAGTAAGAGTGCTCATGATCGATAGAGACGATTATGCAAATCTATATGAAACATAACAGGAAGGGATTCCATCAATAGGGGAAATCACAACCTTAGATCCTTCTCTTAATTATTTACAACTCAATCATATTTAGTTTTTAGTTTACTTAATTTCGTTCAGTTATAGTTAGTAAAAATATCACCAATTGTTATTCAAAATATTTGGAAAGTTGATTACGAAGAATTTAGTGAGTCTAACAAGAGTAATTGATAGGTTAATTCCCTGTGGATTCGACTATGGGCTAAATACTCAGATTATATTTGCAACGTCCGCTTGTCCTTTTTATAAGGCATAGTTGGGCGTGATCATATGTCATGTCTTCTTCTTCGAGTTTCAATCTGAAATTCAGCCAAAACCAAGTCTAATCTTCACCAAAACCCCTCAAAATTGAGATATAAACTCCAAACCATATTCCCAATTATTTGCAACAACACCCAATCTAAACAAAGAATGATTTTTGAAAATCCAAATTCGAATTCAAAGCTTTAAAGCTTTTTAATGGTTGTCAATAGCGGAATTGTTGCTCTCTTTTCCTTTGCTTTACATTACTGAAATTTGGGATTGAGAGATAGAGAGAGACGTAGAGAGAATTCTCAATTCTTTGCAACAACATCCAATCCAAACAAACAATATTTTTTGAAAACCCAAATTCGAATTCAAAGCTTTTTAATGGTTGTCAATGGTGGAATTACTGCTCTCTTGTGCAAGATACGTGGGGAGGGGGGTGGGATGTGGAGAGAGAAACATGGGGGAGTGGAAGATATGTAAGAGTAATTTTAGGGCACTAATTATTATCATTAATTCCCTTAAAATGTACATAAATGGTAATTGGGTATATAAAATGTAATTATACTAAAACTTAAGTAGGGAGGGTAATATAGTTTCATATAGTGTATAGGAATGTAAAAATTCCTTATAACAATTGGTCAATTCATAAAAAATTATAAATATTAGCTAATTAGCTATTTGTAGCCAAAAAAGAGTCAAATTTTTGTTTTTTATTTTTTAGAGTGGGTGTTGGTGGAATATATAGGGTACATTTTAAAGAGTTTGAATCTGAGTTTTAGGATGATTTGGTAGAGTTTTGAGGTCGTGTGAATTGAAAATTCGAAGTAGAAGATGATATGTGTATCATTTGTATATCCACGTATACTTGTATGTGATATACATGCATGCTATATTTTTGATACATGTATCGCAGAAGTATTTTTTAAACTCTATTTTATCTACAAATATTGATACCAAACTAGTCCAAATCACCTCCAATCTTGCTCAGATTTTGTATATTGCCTCATCTATATGTTTTCAACGAATTTCAACTATACCAATTGAAAAAGATCCTTTTGCCTATTTTTTTTATATATATATATTTTATATCATTATTAATGAATCTTAACTCCAAACTAGTCTAACTCGCCTTCAAACTTCATCGAATTTTGTATGTTGCCTCATTTATGTGTTTTGAACGAATCACAACAATACCCATTGAATTTTTTTTTTTGAATAATGTATATCATTGGTAGTTTTATTTTAGCTATTTTTGATAGCATGACTAAAATGGCTAGTTATTGTATTTTTTTGGTATATTCCCGTAAGATTCCCTTCTAAATTAGCTATCAAACTCATAGCTCATTTTAATTACTGAATTCACAGTTAAATTTTTATATATACTTAATAAAATTTCTAATACAAATACAAGTAAAAATTACTATTAGGTTTATCCGTATCCGTGCTTAATATTCTAGCTTCATTCTTAGTTCAAGGTTGAAGAGTTTAAAAACCAGGCGGACTCACTCGTGGCCTAATATCGTAGCAACTCTTAGTTATTACTCCTGAGAGAAGTCTCGTTCTGCCAAACCATCGTTAATCTCATGGTTTACTAGTTTAACACGTGCAATCTTTTCACGTACTCCAATTCGTATGCTTTACAACCTTAATAATTATAGCCCCCTTCTTCTTCTATTTTTGGTCAAACTTATGTTATAATTAAAGTGACGGGTTTAATTGGACTCATAACTTTCTGTTGAATTAAAATTTGTGTGTAAAATTTATTAAATTTACAAAAAGAAAAAAATTTAATAAATAAGAACTCATAACTTTAAAAATATTATAGGTTCAATACTAAAAACCTTAAATATTAAACCTATAAAATTTAAATCTTGGATCTGTCTCTACTTATACGTGCATGCTATAAGAAATATGGTTAGTTAGCAGTTATGGTGAGTTACTGCCCTATACGTGATAAGGGCATTTCTCTAAGGTCTACCAATTACCAAAAGCTAACTAAGGGTAAGCACTATTAAAGCCAGCTAATTTTGAAAAAACATTTGCTAGTGCACACAAACACAAAATATCTAACATGAAATACATAAGGATGTGACCTAATGATCAATGAAATACATAAGGATGTGACCTTAGGACCCGTTTGTCCATAAATTTTCTTTTTTTCTTTTTTTTCCCAGAACATGTTTGTCAATGAAATTTTGCAAGTTTTTGCACATTTTTCGAAAATGAGTTTTTCAAAAAAAGTGGTTTTGACTTTTTCAAAATTTTTTATTTTCACTCACAAAACTGTAATATTTTTTCAAGTGAAATGCATGTCCAAGCATATTTCAAATTCCAAATACAATTTTCCAACTTAACTTCAAAGACTAGTTTTTATATTTTAAAATGACATTTTATATGTTCAAACGTCTACTTAGAGACCAAATTGTCCTGATTGACAATGTTAATTCGATGTTTATATTGATTATAAATGATAAGTATTTGATGAAATAGTCGTGATGCTTGCAAGTTCGCTCGTTGTTGAAAAATAAATTACGAAGGATCTCTTTGGACGGAGTCCACTAAGGCAAAAGCATAACAAGTGACCACCCATAGATTAGCAGTTACACTTGGCGCAGTTAGAGGAATTAGTAGATAATCTATCATTTATAGCTCATTAAGTCGAGGCTCTATATAGGGGCTGTGGAGCAATTTATATTAATGCATGTTTTAAACGGAAGGATTAAGCTAATAGGTTATCTCGTTGCGTTCGCCAAATTAAAGCACTTGAATATTTTTCTAATGTTCAGGTAGTGTGCGACTGAAGCATTGGGTTATCAAATTGCGGTTTGAGGTAAATGGAATTTTTATTTTCAATTTCAGTTGTCCATGCATATAATGCAGTAAGTATTCTTTTCCATTTCATATGATATTTCTCTGGGAAATTTGTTGTTGCTTGTGACTTTTAGTCATTTGAATCTAAAATGTTAAATGATTGAGATTTTTTTTTTGTTTGCAGTTTCTGTAATATTTTTTCTATATAAGCTGTAATTGTTATTATTACGATTCTAATACTATAATTCTTATTCGTTATACAAAATTAAGATTTTTTTAAACAAGTAATCTGATTGCTAGCTCCACTATATAACTTAAGAAACAACTAGCTAGATGATGAAAAAAAGAACTGTCGTTAGTGTGAGCACGTAATTTTTGCCCTAAGCAAATTAATTCCAAAAGTTTCAAATAATTGATTTCTTTATTATTTTACAATTTTTGTGAATTTTTGTGTGAATTTTGGTGTTAATTGGTTGCATTTTAATATGAAAATACAGGAAAATACGCACATGCATTTAGGGATTTTTATTTTTACAAATTTAGTATTAATTAGGTATTAATTAGATTTAGAATAAAGTTTAAAGAAAACTTGCAAAAAATAGGCTGTTGCGCTCTTAATTGTTAATTGTTGCGTTTTATTTCTAAATAGAGTTTTTTAAGTAATTTTAGGAAGTTTAAATAGCTTAATTGAGTCTTTGTTTTGTTCTAGCATTTTTATAAAATCAGAAAAAATAAATAAATACTAAAATACCAAAATAAATAAATAAATAAATAGAATACAAAAGCAAGAAAACAAAATCAAAAAAAAAGGAATTTGGGCTAAATTCACCCCAGCCCAAATCAAAGCCCAAAATTTGCACACTTGAAACCTGTCCAAAACTAGCCCAACTGCCCGGTCCAAAAGCTCTTAAAACGACGTAGTATAGGGGAGAAACTACGTCGTTTTGAAATAATGTTAGACCAATTAATCGTGGCCCTCCGTTCCCCATCATCTAACGGTCCTCATTAGTCCAAGGGGTTTAATAAAAGTGTCCGAAAAATTGTATGAACTCAAGAACACTTATCATCTTCCTCGTACAACTGTAACACCACCACCGTACCCCACCGTACCTCACCGTACCCCGCCGTATCTCCACCCTCTTGCCACCGTCCGCCGCCGGCCGGAAATCGCCGCCGCCGGCGGCGAAGCTCCAAATCACTCAAAAATTACACCCCTCAATCCTCTCATCCTCCTCTTTCCAACCCCCAACCTAGTTTCCCTCAAATCGTAACCAAAATGCTCGAATATTAGATCGAAATTTCCGGCCAGGATACCACCTTTACCAAACCCCACCAAATTTACACCATAAGACCACCACGACCTCCTCTATCAAACCCCCAAGGCCCTGATCCTCAAAAATGGCCGGAACTTCTCGAATATGGATTCAAAGTTTCCGGCCAAAACCTTAATTGCCCCAAACCTCTCCAAATTAATACTACGCGATCCTTTCGTCTTCCTCATGAGGAATTCAGTGTCAGTGGTGGTCGAATGTCACCGGATTGGTTCAAACGTCAGATCGGAGAGTGGTAGAGTCTCGAGCGTCAGTTAAGTTTGGTTCTCCTTTCTTTATTTTGTTTAGTTTGTTTCTTGTTCTCATACTTGTTAAACCTCTACTCCGATACGCATTTCCGTTAATGTTTGTTTTGATTTTGTGCCTGGTTATTAGTCTGTTGTGATCTTGGTTAGCTATGTGTTAGTGTGATTTTATCAGAATAAAATTTATTAAGTAAGATTTCCTTTCTTCTAGTTTTCTATTAGGGTTCTCAGTTCTTTCTTGTTTCATGTTATTAATTTAGAAATTTTGATTAGTTCTAGGTCTGTTTCTGATTTGCTCGTTAATCCGGGCTAGTTTAAGTCTTGGTACTGATTTTGTGAGAGTCAATTGACTAATAGTCCCATTATTTAGTTTGGATCCGGCCTGGGGAGAATAGAAAAAGCTTCTCGTTTTTTGTTCCGGGATTTTGAACAAGAAAAAGCTCCACGGTTTTTTTCCGGGAGATCCTCAGGTTTTTTGTTCCGGGGATTTGGGAAAAGAAAAAGCCCACGGTTTTTGTTCCGGGAGACTCTCGGTTTTTTTGTTCCCGGGATTTTGAAAGAAAAGCTCCACGGTTTTTGTTTCGGGGAGATCCTCGGTTTTTTGTTCCGGGATTTGAAAAGAAAAAGCTCCACGGTTTTGTTCCGGGATTTGAAAGAAAAGGGATCCTTATTGCTACGTGATTTGTTTTTTTTCTTGTTGGGATTTTCCGTTTTTATTTCTTTTCTTCTTTTCCTTCTTCTTCTGTCGTTTTCCCTCTTTTATGTTTTTTCGCTTTTATTTATCAAACACATGGAAAAAAAAACTTGGGGAGGGGAAACTTCCTTTTTGGTCGTTTCCTGCTGCAAAGTTGTTTTAGCCCTTGCGCATTTCAACTTCTTTTTTGAACTGCCACTTGCTTCCTTGCCACGGTTGCTTTGATTAAACCTGTTTTCAACAAAGAAGCAATTTTGGTTAGTGCGAAACGTGATTGGTTTTTTGTGGCCTTGATCATACTCATTGCTTGATCCCGACCCAGTTTCCGTTGAGAACTTGCTGCTTCGTTTGCCTTGAGGGTGAAATCTCTTTTCGAACTGACCGGGTTCAAAACTCCAGGACTTCATGACACTTGCCCGTGTGGGCCTCTAGCGCTTTTTCCAAACTTTATTCTGCCCTTCGGACTTTTGCCTTGGACTCCCGCTTTTTCAATGTTTTTGCTTTTGAAAGCATAAACAACAATGGTCATTTGAGATGGGCCTGACGCACCTCCGCTGAGCGGGTATTTCTTTGACTCTGACCCGGGCGGAGCCGCAGTGAAACCAGTTCTGCCAACCTTTTTCTTCGTGTTAGTTACAAGAATCAGAGCTAACGCGAAAGGGATTCAGAGAAGAAGTATGCGGAAAGGCAAATCAATGAGTGTAAGAGAAGTATCCCTTTTCGAGGAAAAAGAAGGACTTATCTGGGGTGTACATGCTGGCTAGATGCACATGACATGCCTCTTGGACTGGAATTGCCCCGACCCACACAAACGTTCTGGCTTCTCGTGAATCCATAATCAGTTTATTTCAAAACCAGGGAACCTTGCCAGGAACTCCTTGAGTGGCGAAGATGTCTTCTTTTCGCCAACAGCGCCCTTTTGTGGGTTTTCGCCAATCGCCTCTCTTATTTCTTTCTCAACTGTCGCCCGATAGAGGTGCTCTTTGCGAGTTTTCACTAAAGCGAACTCTCTCATCTTTCAGTTTTCTTCTACTCACCATCGCTTAGGTGCCGAAGGTTTTCAACGCGATAAGACTCTCCTCTTTTATTTCTCTCATTTTGAATTGTATCAGATTCGCAACAATGCGTTTGCCCGCTTCATGCCTTTGTGCAATTTGATCGGAAGGACTTGGCGACAAGGTTTTTGGGTAAAATAGGATTTTTTTGGGTGGAACTACTACAATTTGGAACCATTTCGGCGGATTCATGGCGAACCATTATATTATCTGCCACAGTTTCAATTTTTTGGGACGATTTTTGTTTTGGTGTGACTGAAACCTCAGGAGAAGGCTGCCTACGTACTTTTCAGGAATACAAGTCAACGTAGTTCAGGGCGACTTTTTTATTTTTGGTTTGTTTTTTGTTTTTGTTTTCTTTTTCTTTTTCTTTTCATCATATTTTCTCTTTCTTTTTTTTTCATATATATATTTTTTTTTCTTTTTTTCTTTTTTTTTTTCTTTTCCTTTTTCTTTTCTTTTCGTACTTCCGGGTTCAAAGGTAGCCAAAGAAGGGTAACCGGCTCGAATGGGGTTTTTGCTAAGGGTTGATAGTGTTTTTGGATAGCGAGAAGAAAAGCCTTCGTCATCTCATTGTACAAAAACCAACACCGCAGAGCCTAAGACATAGTACCTTTTACTGCGTCTGCAATGTCACACCTGCTGTCTCAGGATCATTCCCTTCGCTGTCTCCGAGGTACAATGCTCCCTTGGCAATATTTTTCGAATGATGTACGGACCTTTCCAATTGGGAGCGAATTTCCCTTTTGCTTCCCTGATGAATGAGGTAAGATAGCGTCTGAGTACCAGTTGACGCCACTTCAAAATTCCTGGGGAACGCACTTTCTTATTTATAAAAGCACGGGCCATTCTTTGTTGGTACAGCCTGTCCGTGACCAAACCGCGGGCCATTCCGTTTTCATCAATTAATGCCATTGCTCCAGTCGGTGTTTTTTAACCCATTCACTGTCTTCAATCTCCGCTTCAACGATTATCCGGAGCGAAAGGAATTTTTCCACTTCCTGGCAGTATGAACTGCTTCATAGTACGTAACTAAAAGTACGGTGGTTGCTCCAATTGAAGTGCGTACTGTGGTACGATATCAAGTAAAGCAAAAGTGTAACTTTTTCATGCCATTAGCCGGGAGCTCTGAATCAATTTTCGCTGCAGAATCTCTTGAGTTTCTTATTTGCTGCCTTCGACAAAACCCCCCCCCCCCCAGCATACATTGGCTTTTGGCCGGTAAGGAGTTGAGTTTTTCTATGTGTTATCTTGAATTGTTCACAATACCTCCTCCATCAAGGCGACTGTTCAAGTTAGCTGCATTGTCGGTAACAATTAGTTGCCAGGAATGCCAACAGCGGCAAATGAGATTGGGAGTGCACAAAGTCTACCACAGCTTTCTTGTGACTGTCTGAGAGTGTATGGGCCTCAACACCATTTTGTGAAATAGTCCAATTGCTACCAATATGAACCTATGTTCGCGTTTTGAGCCTTCGGCTCGATTGGCCCAATGACAATCCATGCCCAAGCAATAAACGGCCAAGGTGCTGACGATCGGATGAAGTCTGTCGGAAGGCGCAATGAATCAAATTCGCCGTGGGGCACCTGGCATTGATGACACTTCCGAACAAAACTGAAAAATCCTTCTCATGGTTATCCAGTAATACCCAACTCGCAAAATTTTTCTTTGCTAACACATAACCATTCATGTGGGGTCACATACTCTGGCGTGCACTTCATGCATAATTCTTCGGCGCTCCCTCGCGTCAACACATCTTAACAGGTTGAGGTCTGGAGTTCTTTTACAACTCACCGCTTAAAGAAAGAAACCACTCGCGTGTCGTCTAATGGTCTTTTCTGAATCTCCAGTGGCTGCTCAGGGTATTCCTGTGTTTTTAGAAATCCTCTTGATATCATGATACCAGGGCTGAAATGCACTAGATTTCTGCCTGCCAACCGTATTGCAATACCGTGCTTTTTCTTTGATTTGAAATCTCTAAAAGGATAATATGAGCGTTTGCTGGGTAAGGCCAGCATGAAGCTAGAGTAGCGAGTGCATCTACTAGTTCATTATGAACACCGAGGGATATAACCTGAATTTTAACCCGACTGGAAGCGTTCTGGTGAGATCATTCACATGCTTGTCGATAAGGAATGAGCTTAACATCTCGCGTTTTCCCATTCTCCTTGGGCTTGGCCGGATGATATCAAATCAGAGTCCCCCATTGATTAATAGATCTTCAACATCTTGGTCAAGTTGCCATATCATGCCCATGCATACATGCTTCATATTCAGCTGTGTTGTTCGTGCAAAAGAACCGGAGCCTGGCGGTAGCTGGGTTAGTGTTGACGCATTGGGTGATATCAAGATTGCCCAATGCTACACCCTTTGCATTTAACTGCTCCGTCAAAGAACATTTTCCCAAGTAACGAGTGTCCTCGAGAGATGGCTTCACTGAATTTACCTCTTCATCCGGGAAGTAGGTACTTAATGGTTGGTATTCTTCCATCAACCGGGGTTTTCAGCCAAAATGATCTGCCAGCGCTGAGGCCTTCATTGGCCGTGCGATGACATAGACCTATGTCAAACTCAGTAAGCAAGATTTGGGCCCACTTTGCCAAATCTCTCAGTGGGCATTCGGTTTAATGGAATATGTATTTCAAAGGATCCAACCTGGTTATTAGGTAGGTGGTGTGGGCTTGAAGAATAATGTCTCAACTTTTGAGCGACCCACGGTCAGAGCGCAACATGTTTTTTCCAACAAAGTGTATTTGGGGCCTCAGTACCCGGTGAAACTTCTTGCTCAGATGGTAAATTGCCTGCTCCTTCCCTTCCAGTTATGTCATGGTTGCCCAGGACACAGCCAAAAGAAAATTTTCCAACACTTTTGTTTTTTCAAAGAAAAAAAAAAAAATACCCCAAAAAAAAAGAAGAGGGTCGCCCCTGTTCCGGCGGGACCAATACTAGGAGGGTTCGACAGATACTCCCTTGATTTTATCAAAAGGCCTTGACAATTCAGAGCGTCCATTGATCGGCCGCATCTTTTTTCAACAACTTAAATATGGGCCTCGCAAGTGGTAGTCAATTGACCGATGATCGACTGATATAGTTCAACCTGCCCAGTAAACTTCATCAACATCCTTCTTAGTTCTTGAGTGGAGTAAAATCTCGAAATGGCTTTTATCTTTTGTTGAATCTAACTCAATACCTCTCCTGCTGACTACCGAAACCTAAGAGCTTGCCTGATAGGACTCCCCAAAAGCGCATTTAGCTGGATTCAACTTCAGATCATACTTGCGCAACCACGTTCAAAAAACTTTCTGCAAATCCGAACATGATCAATTTCCGAGTCCGTGACTAAACAACACGTCAATCCACATATACGCTCTATTTCTTGATGCCATCATATCGTGGAAGATGGTGGTCATAGGCTCTCATGTAAGTCGCCCAGCATTCTTTAGCCAAATGGCATGACTCGGTAACAATAGGTTCCCACATGGTGTGGTGAAAGCTGTTTTCTCGGCGTCTCTTAATCCATCAGCACTTGGTGATATCCTGCGTAACAATCCACGAAGGACTGTATTTCATGTTTAGCGCAGTTATCAACAAGGATGTGAATGTTAGTAACGGGAAAAATTCATCTTTGGGACTTGCCTGTTCAAATCTGCGGTAATCCAACAATCACCCCGGGTTTTTCCGTCTTTCTTTGGTACTGGACCCGACATTGGCCAAACCACGTGGTATATCGGATCCACTCGAAATTTACCCACCGCCTTCAACTGTTTTGTGACTTCTTCTTTGATCTTATCACTGATATCAGTTTTGAACTTCCTTTGCTTTTTGCTGTAGCTGGGAGGACAATCAGGGGTAGATCGGCATTTGGTGCACCACTAGGTCCATACCTTAGTCTGGCTATGTCGTCATAGCGACCAAGCAAACACATCTTTTAAATTCCGAAACAGGAGCTGAAATTATTGGCATCTCGAGTGTGGTTGAATCTGTGTGGATGCTTATTTTTGGTTTGCCTTTTATTCTTCGGCCGTTCCCCGGAAATTAACCGGTTTCAGTGTCATTCGGTTTGGCTTAGGTTTGTTCTCAATTGGTCCAACTCTCTGGTTGATCTTCCCTAAAAGCCCTCTTCTCATCATAATTCCGGTTCTTGATTCAATTATTTCACAATTAAACAGCGTGTTTGAGTCGCGGGCATGGAGTCCGCAAGCTTCCATGTTTATTTAAAGCTGCATTATTTATAACTGAAAAGAAAAAGAATGAAAAAGGAAAAACAATCAAAATTAGAAAGAAAGAAGATGGAAGATGAAATATTGATTTCATTTCTTGGAAATTGGAAAGATACAGGGTTTACATTCAGGAATTTAAAAAGACATGAAACTAAAAAGACAGACACGAGCTACACGCCCTGAAATAACTTCGAGATGTTAGAAAAAGGTGGCAGGGTCTAGTTACCGGACTCCCGCCTAATCGGGAATGGCGTAGCCTTCCAGTTTTTGAGTTTCAATGCATCTGGCCCCACATAGAGATTTCCAGCGGTGCTCAGTCCCTTCTCCTAGCTGAACCATGTTGGTTTCATAAAAGCATTTCCTCTCATAGCCCGAATATGTCTTCGATTTCGCCTCAAACTGTGAACAACTCATCATCCTTTTCTTTGCCATACTTGGTCTTGACAAAAAGTTAATCGTAGAGATATGGCAATTGGGTGGCAAACCCATCCTCTTTCTTTCTTTCTTCAGCCATTTTCTCATCATCTGTGGGTTAGGGTAGAAACCTAATTCGCAAAGAACTTGTTCTGTTTGCGGGAAGAGTTAACTGGCTGCAGATATTCTTGCTAAAGTTTTTCCAATCCTTTTCCTGGCCTGAAAACCGTGTCTAATTCATTTCTCTGGCCACCTGATTGAAGCGTTAGACAGAAAGGCTGAGGACAAGGATTCGCTCCTCATGCTGATCTGCTAACCCTACAATCTCAAAGGCTTGATAAAACGATATGCTCACTTTCCTTCCCTTGGCCGTCCAAACATGGGATGATGGAATCACGGTAGAATAGATTGCTCGTCTTCTCACATGGACTACGATTTCCTGATCTTCAAATGCTGCAACTTTACCATTTGGTGGAGGGTTGAAGGCACAGCTCCAGCAGCATGGATCCAAGGCTCCCCAGCAGGAGTTGTAAGATGTACTCCATGTCCAATACTTGAAAGTCACCTCGAAGTCCACTTGGACCTAATGGTCAATTCAAGTCCAATTTCACCGATGGTATGCCCTCTTAATACCATGCAAAAGCCTTACACATGACATTATTGTGGACGAATCTTTTCTGTCCGATTTCCATCCTTCGCAGTGTGGGAGAGTGGACAGAGGTCAAACCCCTGATTCCTTCCCGTCTACCATGACTCGTTTGACATAGTAACCTTCACAATTTGACAAGTCAGATGCAAGCTTTGTTATGAGCTGCGCCTCAAAGGAGGCAATCATTCTTACTAAAGGAAGTTGGTTTTGATTAGCAAAAAATCTTTCGCCAATCCTTTCGAGTGCTACTACGAGGTTCTAATTGGCACGTATGCCTCATATTCAAAGTTTTCATCAAGATCTTCTGAATGTTCGGAAGGACTCTGACACTATGAAAGCAGGGACACCTGTTCAGGGTACTTTTCTTAATTGATCCACTGTCTCATAGTCAGGCATCTTCATTTTCTGGAAGAAAGCTTCTGCCTCTTAGCACCACTGGCCTCTTGGGGGGAAACGCTTTGGAGGCAGCATGTTCACTTCCTGTTATATTCGAATATTTCCCAAAAAAGTTTCTTTGCCCTGGAAGTTCTTCCCGAGATTCTTTGCCCTTGTATGTGACCACTGTTTGTTGTATGTTCCATGGCACTGTGAGGGGTCTGTCATTGGCTTCTGTGGTAACGCGTCCAATAACCACTGGGGCTCACATCAGCCGAGGCGGTTTATTGTCCCCGTACCAACATAGGCTCCTTTTGTGCACTGGTGTTTCCCTTTTATCATCAGCTTTCCTTGGAATAGTGAACAACCAATGGTTTTTTCTTGGCGTCCTCAGGGGCACGTGAGAATTCCATTGTCAAGATGGAGTTCATTTCTGTTTTGCTTCAGGTTTCTTCCTCAATCTCAGCTTTGACAATTTTATCCTTTCTCTCCCCTTTTCTTTGCTTTGGGAGTACCCCTTGGGCTTCCTGTCTACATCAGCAATGGCAATGATGGCTTTCAAAGCCGGATCAATTCTCTGTCTTCGAATCATACCGATTACCGGGCCCATTGTTGTGAGTAGCAACGGGTTATTGGTCACATTCGGGGCTTCTTCGTCCCTCAGCACTATCTTCCCTTGTTTCAATTAGGTCTTCCACAGCCTTCTCAAATGTCCCAGCAATTATCAGTACTATGCCCTTCGGCTCCTGAATGGTAAGACACAATGGACCCCTCGTTGATAAGATGAAGGATTCCCTGGGTTTTGCCTGTTTTTGGGAATAAGGCCTGCAGTAGGTTTCAATCTGGACGAGCTTTGGGAAACAGCACCCTGGAATAACAGACCTCAACCGATCGGTGGTGAAATTTTGTTCCTGGGCCGGTTTTCTTCGTGGGACGAAGGTTATTCTGCAAGTAGTCGGGGATTATACTGATTCTGGTAAGGAGGTTGATTTCTTTGGAACGGGGTGGGATTTCGTTAGCTTGTGTTGGGTCGGCCAAAAGGTTGTGCAGATTCCATGACTGCATAAGGTGCAGGAGCATAGGCCGTCCGTAATGCGGGTAAGTAGTGTTGAGGGGTTTCTTTCAGAGAATACCGGTCCTGGGAGCCCGATATCTTCTTTCTCCCGATGCCACCATCATTGTATCCCCTCTTCTTTTGCTTTGGCCATTCCTCAGACCTACCTTGAATGGCTTGGGAGGTGCTCTTATGGCTGCTTGAACTCAAAATTCTACCTTGTTTTCAAAACCATTTTCTACCCAATCTCTCCGATTTTTATTGCCTCGCGAAAGGGTTTACCCATGGCCGGACAATCAATATTCTGAAAATTAATCTGCCTCCTGTGCTTGAGAAAAACCAGTAACCATCTCATCTCGTCCATTTGGCGGTTTCATCCGATGCCTGTTACAGGCCAATTTAATTGGCATACTCACGGAAGTTTTCTGATGGTTTTTCTCTTTAGATTTGCCAAAGAGTTCTGTCGGTGCGATTGTCAATGTTGTACTGAAATTTGTCCGAACAATCTCGGGCCAGATCATCCCAATATACCACGTGATAATCTTGATTCCATGTTACCATTCTGAAGCGAATACCTACCAGCTTTCTCCAAAATAGCCATCAAAAGCCCTCTTTCTTTGCCACCGGCTCCCCGTAACTGATTGGCAATACTTTTTAAGTGAGGCCCAATAGGGTCAGCTGTGTCCGTCATACTTCTCAAATTTTGGAGTCTTTGAACCCTTAACGGCAAATGAACATGCGGGAACATACATAAAGATCCGTGTTGAGACACTCTTTTGCCCGCTTAATCCTTGCCATGTTTTTCAAGGCTCTAACTCGAGGCTCCTATTCTCTTTTGCCATTTCATCCTGTCTGTGTCTATTGGGTTTTTTGTCCTGCCCCTGGCGTAAGTCGTATGGGGGTGGCTGAGAGTAATTGTAACTACGGGAATATTGGGGAGGATTTGATTGGGAAGGCGGGGTTTTGGAAAGTGAATGCTGAAGGATCAAAGCAGGCCCTTGGCAGCGAAGGCTGTGTGGTGGCAGAACACGGTGGAGCTGAACGATGTTAGGAACGCATTCCTGTTGGGAATACCTGGGGACGGACCTCAGAAGGTGTTCCAACGAAGTGGGTAGTCATGGTAAGTTGTCCCAAAGGGTAGGAGGGTGACTGGATAGGGACAGTGGTAGCACCTCCAGCTCTGGGGAATAATTCTGGGAATCCGGGAATATTGCTTGGAGGTTCCTTTCCATTGTTCCAAGCATCCCAATTTCCAATCAATCGCAAGCGCAAGAATTGATTCTCTTCAGCTGTAAAAGATTCAGAAGGCCGGGAACCCCCGAGATGGGGCTATCTTCAGAAATGGGGACTGCGGGCAAAAGTCATTTCTGTAGACATTTCCACACTTCTTTGATGGTAAAAGTATTGATGCGATGCCCAGCTTACCACAACCAACCAAAAATCACCGTTCTAAAAGCTAGGCTTGGATTGAGCACAACACAGGTTTAGTTTGAAACAAGCACAGATAGGTAATAGCAGCATTGGGGTGTGATGCACTTATACAGTTTAAACAGATGTCTTACATGTTTGCACTGGTTTGCATGTGTCATCCGGCTTTCTTTTTCTTTTGCTTTCTTTTCCTCTCTCTCTCTTTTTTCATTTTCCCTCCTCCTTGTTTTTCGTTTTCCGCTTTTCCCTTTCTTTTTGCCATGGTTTTTTCTTTCTATATTATTTTATTAATTTTCTCTTTTCTGCGTTTCTTTCTCTCTTGTTTTTCTTCCCCTCATATTTTAACGGGTTACGGTCGAATCCTATGGAGATTGCCTACGTATCATGACCCCGCAATGATCAGACGCAAGCGTAGTTCTTGCAAAATAGAATGATTAACTCAAATGCAAGAAATTAAAGAAACAATTTTTATTAATTTAATTTTTTGGTGATTTCAAAAATTTTCATTAATAAACAAAGGCATTACAAAGCTACTAAGACTATCTTCTTTCTTGGAAATAAAAAGTAAAAACTAAGACATGAAAACTACAGCCTCAAAGAGTACATGCCAAAGCTTCAAATCCCGGGGCCCGCGGGGCCATCACTCGGCATCGCCGCGGGCCTGCGTGCAAGTACCCTTTTGCAACTGATGCTAAATCATTCATCGACCTGGCGAACAAATATATCGCGGAGCAGGCCATAAAGAATGTGGTACGACCCATAACGTTCACCAGAGCAGCCTGACACTTCATGACAATATAGTTTGGCAATGTTTTATGAATTCTCTCCGGATTTGACTCCTTCTCTTGGAGTAGCCGGCCCCTTTTTTATGCTGTTGAGTGCGGGCTTCTAGTACCTAGCGAATCCTGGAAGTGAAGATCCTGTAAACAATTTTAGCTCCTTCTCCATATCGGAATTAATTCATAGCATCGTTCCCGGTTCTCGGGATGTAGCTCTTTCTCCGACGGGCCTGCCTTTTCCTTCAAAAGTGTTCATTTTCCCTTTCATGTTGGCAATGGTTCCCCTCATAGTTTTTCTTCATTTGCTGTACAAACTGGGCCCTTTCCTCTGTCTTCTTTGCCCATTGAGCCGAAGTTTTGCCATACTTTCCCTCGGATTTTTCCAGTTCTTCCTGACAGTCCAGGACTTGTTTCCTTCAATCCCCTTATCAATCTCTCGTCAGAATGGACTTTCTTCTTCGATTCCTTGGCATTTAATTTCAAATTGTTGAATTTTGGATCTTGAGAGCTTCATTTCTCTTGGGCCAATTGGCTTTTTTATCACCTTCATCGGCTGCGGCCTTGCAAGCTGTTTTTGAACCGAAGCTCCTGAACTCTGTTTTTCTCAAATGCGCCAAATCTTCCGAAGCTCTATACTCTTTTTCTTTAGCCAACAATCCAACTGCACACCGAGCCTCGTTTGTTAATTGTTGGCACATGGCGGCCCTTTTGGCGGTCTCTCGGGGATTTTGAAACCTTTTACCAAACCAAACCAAATATTTGGGGTCTACTTCACCTCTGCCCGGTCCATGTACTATAGTTTTAGGCTCAAAGATACCCGCAACTCATTCCAAGATTTTCCGGATTTGGCCTTTAGGAATGCAGCTTTTGGGCCACTCAATGACTTGGCCCACTCCGGTCCTCATCACCGTGTACCGTCCTGAAAATCTTCCAAATTGTCGCAAAACTCGGTAAGGAGCATAAGGCTGAATGCTTCGAATACCCATCAGAAGAATATAAGGGACTTCTGGCTGATGTGTATACAGCTTCAGTGGCAGGAAAGCCATCCATAAGCCCATTCACTTTATCTGCAGTGAGGGATCTTAAACATGACGACCAAGCCTCTAGTACCCTCACGGAAACTCAATACCTGGTAACTCGGGTCTCGACAACTCATGCGATACAACTCAACCCCGGTTAAACGCGTAAATTTCATGTAGCCTGTGCGGTGACAGAGATGTTCTGTAATCCCCACAACTGCAAGAGCACATTTGCAACTGGAAGAATTCTCCCCTTCTCGACATTTGTCAGAAGCTCGATATATTTCTGCTACAATCAAAGGAACCACTGTGCTAGTAAGTTTCTTTATGGCAACATCTAGCATGCCTACTAACCAAGGTCTATGTGACCGTCTTTCTGGGACATAACTAACACTCCAAAAAGGCCACCAATAGAAGGCTAATCCGCGTCGGGCCTCCCATTTGTCCTTTGTTTCCCAGCAATGTGTTCAATCCGTATCTGGGTTCTCACAGCCTTTGGGTTACCATACCGGTGAATACAGGAAATGTAGTGTACAGCACCCTCCGCCAAATGTGGGATCTTGGAATTATCGCCGACTAATTGTTCAACAAATCTAAAAACCCTGTGAAGAGTTACCCTGGCCGTTGGAGCCAAAGGGTATCTACCACGGAGGTTCCCATTTAGACCTGCGTAATCCGGCGATCTTCTTCTAATGTTAGGCCGTGAGCTCAAAAATCCTGAAACCGAAACACATTACGTGGTCGGGTCCCAAAATGGTATTAGTGCCTCAATGATAATCTGTTCTTGGCTTGATTTTTAATAAATCTACGGACCCGCCCAGGGCTTTTTGATCAAGTATCTCTGCTTCTTTTCCAAGTCATGCACCACATATGGAGTTTTTCAAAGGGGAATCTCGCTCAGGAACTGAGAAGTTTCGATGTCACTTGAATTCAATCCTGCATATTTTATGACTATTTATTGGCAAAATTTCTTTACTTAGAAATAAGGACTTGGGATTTGCAAAATACGGCCTTTCAGCAACTTCTGGAAGGAAGAATTTTAAGGTCCTGTTCCTGCAAAACCATTTGAAAATGACTCAGGGTGGCTATTTTCTTGCAAAAAACGGCCCCTTCCGGCGTCCTTTTTGGGGACATTCGCTTATTTGTAAAAACAAGAAGTGGCATCAACCCAAATGTATTTGACAAAAATTAAATTTTTTGTGTATTTGTTGGCTATCTTTTGCAAAAGGGTGGTTGGACCGATGAAGGGTTGCTACGTATCTCACATCGGCGAGAATCAAAGGCGTAGTTCGGGCGGATTTGCCCAAAAATCCAGCTAATTTTGGAATAACAATGTTCTTTCTATTTTCCAAATATATTTTTTCATTTTTTCAAAAAATCCGGCAGCATTTTTCGGTACCTATTTTGGGCATTTGGTTTTCTCTCACAACAAATGGTTACCCTCCTTTAGTCCTAACACTGCTTATTTTAATAATTCACCTCATTTGACAAACCGGTCCAACATGCAAATCCGAGCAAATAAATGCGCAAGTAGCACATAAGATGCAATCAGGATGGTCAATTGTTTCGGTCACCGCTGTACCTAGACGACCCAACCCCTGTGTTGTAGTCCCCTAAGTCCAAATGCACATGATGCAGACAAACGTCCTACTAGGGATACCGGCATGTGGTTTTGTTTCTTCTAGGCTTAACCCCTAGGTTTATTGGTCTAGGACCTGGCTTGACCCGAGCGGAACAAAACTCGAGCCGAGGGGGGAGGCCAGCGTACCGGGGATAACAGGACAGCTCCGCGGCTTTGCAACTCTATCCAAACCCTCGTTCTAAATGGGAAAAGACTCTAAACAGAAGAGAAGCTACACGAGTGCAACCCTTCTCCATGATGTAGATACTCAGAAAGAGGAAGGGAATCGCGACAAGTTTTTTATATATACAATTTCAACCAAATATCAAAGCGGTAAAACATTTAGCACATATAGCATGGAAACATGTAGAAAAATCAAATAAAAAGCCAAAATATAAACAATTGTACTAAAGCTCGAATTCTTGAACCCTGAAACCGAAATTCTGGTTCGTTTCGCCCAGCAGGAGTCGCCAAAAAAGAGACTTGTCACACCTCTTTTTTACACACCCAGCCCCGAAGATAAAATGTTATAAGGAGAGTTTTTCCTTCATTAAAAGTGACATTATTCGAATGGGATTATTTATTTATTTTTAGAAGTTCGCCACTATGGAGATAAGATTGGCTTTTGGTGTCCCAGTTCACCAGTTTTAATTAAATCCCAAATCGAAGGAAAAATTCACTTCCAATTGGAGGTCTGCGAACACAGAAAATTTCTGATATAAAGATTCTGTTGACCGCGAGGGAAGGTGTTAAGGCACCCACCTGGATCGTAGGTTCTAGCACGGTCGCTTAAATTATTAATAAATGGCTAAAATTGATTTATATACACGTTTAAACCGATATAGTGCAATTGTTTCAAGGATTTATTTGCAGCTTTAATCTATTTTTTACGAAAAGTGAACGCCGTTTTAAGGAGCGTGCCCTTTGGATCACGTCACTAAATGCACACGGATCTCTCTCAACACTTCTTATTCACGTTTTAGGATTTTGGATTTGGGTCTGCGCGAAATGCGTACCCGTATTTAAGAAGTAAACTTATTAAAAACCGTGCCTATAGCGACTAGCGATTATCATTCCTTTGCAGGGAAAATCGTGAAAATCGCTAAACGGAACGTCCCGAATTCTAAGCTGTATTAATTAAGCAACTAAATGAGGGCCTCGCTATCTATGCAATTTATCTAGCGAGGTTCATTCGTTTTAACTATATTTTAAATGGCTAACCTAAAGTAGACTAAGATTTTCTATTCATTTCCGTCCTTTAAAGGGGCCTAATTAATTTCACATTTTATTAAATATCGGGTCTCGAAATTCAAAGTCGCAGACATTCACAAAGGGGAAACCCTCTTAATTCGAACCCGCCACCTAATTCGAAACCTAAATTTTATTTGCAATTATTCCCCGTATTCCTATGTATATCTTTGAAAAATGATTTTTTTAACTTGAAGCATTTGTTGGGCCTTGAAACGTGAGATTTCCAGCATTCACTGGGCCCTTAAAAGGAATCCAGGAATAAGAAATAAATAGTTTGTTCTATGAACTGTTATAGCTCAACTGGGCCTCAGTGTGAGCCCAATTGGCATGAGACTCCCGAATAGGTAGATGGGTAAATACCAGTCCACAAATACTAGGATGATTCTTGTATACTGGGCCTAGCTTGCACCACCAAATGTTATATTGGGCCAGCATCAAATTCGAACATGTTCTGGATCTTTCACACAGTGAGTAAAATTGAACATTTAGCTTTTTACAAACTGGACACAAACTTTAGAGGATATCAAGGATTTAAACTAGCATAAATCTCGCAATGGTCTAATGTTTATTGTACAGATATGATCACGTTATCACTTAATCCAAGATATTAAACCTACATAAATTAGTTCGAATCTATTATCAAAACAGTCAAAGTAATCTAACGACAGTCCGAAATAGTCTAGGAACAGTCCATGTTATACAGTCCAAAGTTCATTCGTACACAAATTAGAATTAAATCATCTTAAACTTTCATATCTACTTAGCTATTACTACATAACAACCAAAGTAAGTACAATTAGGAATCAATGTGCAAGCATCTCTTTATTTCATCTCCATTTATAGTTACATCAGCCGAATTTGAGCATGTACCTGGAATTTGAACCAAAAATGGAAGAGGAAGAAGTCAGCGGTAGTAAGCAGTAGCAGCTAATAGCCAAGCAACTAGCTCGTACGCAGTCCAGCAATAACAGAAACAGACCAGAATCGAGATATGAAGGACACGACTCCAATAACCACGTAGCAGACTAGATTGAACCAAGCGAATTGAAACTAAACTTAGGAGGAGATTTCTGATCTTCAGCAATAGAAAATAACTCAGAACATACTGATTTGATCTCGAATTTGAGCAAAATTGATTAGAAAAACAAGACCAATCTTAAAACAATATAGCAGTTCTTCTTTTACTGGGCTTTTTTTTTTTTTGTATGTTTTCTTTTGATTTTTTGCAGAAATGAGATCTAAAAGTAACTTGAACTTCAGGATTCAGATTTTTCTTTGAAATTTTCAGAGGTCCCTCTAACTTGTTGAACAAGGCAGTGTATGTGCCTTTTTATAGGCAACCTAAGGTTAACTTCAGATTTTAGTTTTCTTTTTAGTCCCTTCTTATTTAGTTTCTTAGTCCCTCATTCCTAAGACTTATACCCAAGTAAAACACTTATTTCACCAAAACTACACTAAAGTCTTGTTCTAAGAGGTCTATATCATTATAATTCCACACTACCCTTCTTACCTTTACAATTACCATTCTAATAAAACTACCCCTTTCCATACCCAAGCTACCCCTGAAATTCCCTTGGAATTACTGGCTAACTAAACCCTCTTACTTTGAACCACAGTCAAAGCAATTTTAACGTTATAGCCAAAAATCAATTTCAAAAGGCCG
>NW_017670450.1:167005-200196 GCF_001879085.1 Nicotiana attenuata
CTTCCGATCTGTTAAATAAATAAATAAAAAATATATAAACAACAGAATACAATTTTTCTACAATTTTACTACAATTTCGTAAATATAATGTATATCATGTCGTCGTCTTCTTCTTCTTCGAGTTTCAATCTGAAATTCAGCCAAAACCAAGTCTAATCTTCACCAAAACCCCTCAAAATTGAGATATAAACTCCAAACCATATTCCCAATTGTTTGCAATAATACCCAATCCAAACAAATAATGATTTTTAAAAGTCCAAATTCGAATTCAAAGCTTCAAAGTTTTTTAATGGCTGTCAATGGTGGAATTGCTGCTCTCTTTTCCTTTGCTTTACATTACTGAAATTAGGGATTGAGAGATAGAGAGAGACATAGGTCCCAATTCTTTGCAACAACATCCAATTCAAACAAATAATATTTTTTGAAAACCCAAATTCGAATTCAAAGCTTCAAAGATTTTTAATGGTTGTCAATGGTGAAATTGCTGCTCTCTTGTGCAAGATACGTGGGGGAGAAGAGGGTGGGATGTGGAGAGAGAAACGTGGGGGGAGGGGGAGTGGAAGATACGTTAGAGTGATTTTAGGACACTAATTATTATCATTAACTCCCTTAAAATATACATAAATGGTAATTGGATATATAAAATATAATTATAATAAAACTTGAGTAGGGAGGATAATATAGTTTCATATAGTGTATAGGAATGTAAAAATTCCATCTCTCTAAATCCTAATTACTCTTACCAGTGACTTTCGGATAATAAATAGTCAGATCAAAAAATAAGGTTATAGTAGTATAATTCATCAAACATAGTAAAATTCATTGTAAAATATGATAATACAGATTTATCCGTTTGTTCCAACACACAAATTACGGCTAAATTGTTTAACCAATAATATTTACTGTAAATACTTTCTTATGCCAGGTGTTTACACCTAACTAAATATCATTTTCAATATAAGGTTTATGTCCTTTTTCGTGCACTGATTCTATTTCATTATCCACAAGTTGATATTCCGCCTAACCTCTTATCTATACGATGGGCCTGCTACTTTACTAATACTTTATGGTGCTTTTAAGATGAGAAATTTTCAGAAACTACTATGTTTTAGTGGTTATTAGCTAGTTGTAACTATCATTTACTATATTACTTAATGTTTTCAGATTTTTTAGAGTGTATTCGAAGTATTTAAGCTACTGTATTCATGAATACAGTAGCATTTCTAGGCGTAAAACAGGGGATTACAGCTAGGCAGATTTTTGTATTCGAGTGTATTCGACTGTATGCATGGTGTGAAACATGGGATTACAGCTGGACAGATTATTGTATTCGAATGTATTCACAGCATGAAACAGGGAATTACACTATTTTTAAGCGGAAAGTGAATCAATTAACATAATAAACTCCTAATATAACTCAACAAACTCAATTATAACACACAAATTTTGTATTTTCAGTTATAAAAAAGATTCTCAACCGAAAAATACCCTAAAAACATAGCAATCTTCAGATAAATTATATAATACATCTGAATACATAAATTATATTAATTAAAAAAAAACACATGAATACATTCATGGAATATAGCGAGACAGTGAATACAATGAAATACATAGAATATAGCGGGATACATTGAAATACAATTTTAAAAAAAAAGACAATAAACACAATGAAATACATAGAATACAGCGAGGTACATTGAAATATAATGAAAAAAAAAACAATGAATACAATGAAATACGGCGAGATACATTGAACTATATTAACAGAAAATTCAAGTTGCTCAGCCCCCAACTCTGTCGTCTTTGTTCAAGAACAATCCTAATATCATCTCGTTGAAGCAGCATCAGTATCCAGTCCTCGCTCGCCGCCTCAAGAGAAGACCACCAAAAGAAGAAGAAAAAAAAGGAATCTAACTACCATCAGATATCACAATGAAATTGTTTAACAATGAAAAGCTTTCCAGAACAAAGATGAATATTTTGAATCTCTAACACTACAGCTCCTTGACCTACTTCAAGTTGCGCTTTATTGCATTTTGTCCTTCGATTATGTGTAATTTCAAGAGACATCTTATAAAGATGAAAACCAGAAAACTGAAAGTCATATATTTTGAGTTCTGTAAGGTAAACATACGGGTTGCCGACGATTAGCACGTAATTACCGACGAAATGACGGAGGTTTTTGTTGATCCAATATGTTGCGTCAGAGAATGAGATTGGGAGGCTGAGGGAGGCGGTATCAATGAATAACGGTCACGGTCGAAACGGTGATGATGGCAATTGCTCCAGCGTCCGGTGGAGGAGAAGACAACGGGAAGTAGAGAGAGAGAGGGAGAATAGATATGGGATAGGGGATAGGAAAAATTTGAGGGGATATGAGAGAGAAAAATAATACAAAGCTTATTTTATGGCTTAAGGGTAGGAGGTGATCATAAATAGATATTTGGCTATAAAAAATCAAAAGGTAGCTGTGGAATATAATTTTTTAAAGGGGTATTTATTTAAAATAAATAAGGTATCAAACTTTGTTATAAGAGGTAACTAATCTTTTTAAGATTGTTTGGACTGGCTGGTTATTTTAAGGTCCATTCAAATGGTGGGCAGCAACCCATCAAATTTCAAAGTTCGTAACGGGTCGGGTCATATTGACTGCTCTATGGTTTATTTGCATAAACTAGGATATTTCTGTACCGCTATTAATTTTTTATCACGGTAATAGAAGTTTTGGAGAAAAAGTCCAACGCCAAAATTTTAAATCACATTAGGCAAAATGTTTGTCAATGGAGAAGAATTTTTTAGTATTGTGGCTAAAAATTTTGGCGATCGTCAGAATTACTGAACTTCGAAATTCTGGCAATCACGAGGAACATGCTTATAATTTTGGTGAGGACTATTTTTCCTAACACATTTCTTAATGGTGATGCAAAAAAGCTCCATCCAATATTATTTCTTCATGCTTTATGGTGTTGTGTTGATATTAGACCACATCAAGTTATTCAAATGAACTTTTAAGTTATGCATTCAGACCCTTTTGTCCATACAAAGTTTAACTATTTTTTTTTTTTTCAAAACTCATCTTGAAAATAATAATTGGTTATACATTTCATTGAAAGATGAGTTTCAAATTTGAAAAAGTGATTTTTATATCTTTTTAAAGTAAAACAATATTTTCCTCTCACAAAACTGCAATATTTTTTCAAGTAAAATATATATCCAAATACAATTTTAATTTCAAATACATTTATTCAACTTAACTTAAAAAGCTATTTTTTGCCTTCAAATCTCACATTTTTATGTCCAAACGCCTACGAATTAAAACGCTAACTGTTAACTAGATTTTGATGACCATTAGCTTATAATAGAAATCTGTCATGGCAGCTAATATTGTGAGATAACAGTGGGAGATTATGGCTGTCACGACCCCAAATCCACTAAGGGTCGTGATGGCACCGGACACCACTGTCAGGCAAGCCAACACCAATTTACTTGAAATTTTTTGTTTTAACATTTTCGAAATCGTTCCTTGTGTACATTAAACAATAAGTAATAAGTTTTACTGAATAGATACTGATGTCTTTAGCAAACTCAATATTAAACAATCCCATAATCATCCCAGAATTCGGTGTCACAAGTGCATGAGCTATCTCTAGAAAACAAAATAATACAACAAATGTCCGGAAATACAAATAGGACAGATAATAAATATGGAAATTTGAAAGAGACTCTGCTGGCTGCGGGTCGTCTCGAGAAGTGCAGCTCACCTAAGTCTCCGTATCAACCATATTGCTACCCCCACTAGGCCGCTAGAGATGCAGGTGCTTGTGCAACAAAAATGCACAGCAAGTGTAGCATGAGTACGAAAACAACGTGTACTTAGTACGTACCCCGCCTAATCTCGAAGAAGTAGAGACGAGAGGTCGACTTTGACACTTACTAGTGGTCCAATGATGATACATCAATAACATAACAAGTCGAGGGTTTATATAAACATGAATGTAATTCAATAGAGTGAAGCAAGTAAACAATTCTTTCTTTTATATGAAAATTTTCAATTTCCTTTTTCATCATTTATATATATATTCTCAAGAAGGGAAGAAGCAATATCAACTTCAGTGAATTACAAGGCAAGCAATACAAGCATGCACAAATCATGCCGAGGACGTACGGCCCGATCCAACAATATTTAAACTGTGTACTGCCAGAGGGTCGAATGGCGTGAACCATAGATGCATCTATTACCCCGCTTGCGAATCATACATGAGACGCGGTCAAATTTAAATAAACACTCCAAACAGTCAATCAAGAAACCATTAGGGAATCAATCATCCAATAAAATGAAAACTCTCTTTTTAAACTTCAAGAAACGAATGTCTAGTTTTTATTAATTCTTTTATTCATTTCAATATGTTTTAAGCATTTCAATTTGACAACAAGATTTCAAATATTACAAGTAAAACATGCTTTTGGGTCCTAGACTACCCGAACTTAAGCATAATAGTAGCTACGCACGGACTCTCATCACCTCGTGCGTACGTAGCCCCCACAAATAGGAGCACATAACCAATTAACTCACCTATGGGGATAATTCCCTCTTACAAGGTTAGAAAGGAGACTCACCTCGCTCCGAAGTTCCATAACCGGCAATCCACGCCCTTCCGAAGACTCAAATCGATGCAAAATGCTCCAACACTAGCCAATAATTATGTAAATTCATTAATATGAAATCAACTACTCATTATAATCCAATTTATAACAATTCCTAACCCCGATCGAAAAGCTGACAAAATTGCCCTCGGGCCCACGTGCCCGAATTCCAAAAAATTTCGAAGATAAACTTTACCCATAACCTCACGAACTCAAATATATAATTTACTCTTAATTTCATGTCCAAAATCGTGGTCAAAATCCAAAAATACCAATTTTCTAGGTTTTTCCCTCAACCCCAAGTTTTCCACTAATTTCCATGTTAAAGTCTACACATAATCAATGTATTTAACTCATAATAGGTAGGATTAACTTACCTCCAAGTTGCTAGGTGGAAGCCCCTCTCAAGAAGCTCCAAAATCGCCCTAAAATAGAGAAAAATGAGCAAAAATGGCCAAACCCCGCTATTTAATGCATTCTGCCCAGCAACTTCCGCACCTGCGGATTCCTCGCCACTTCTACGAGTCCGCTTCTGCGGAGGCCCCATCGCACCTGCGCCAATCGACGCTTCTGCTGTCTTCCTTCTCGCTTCTGCGCTTGCGCAGATACGGTCAATGCCCCACACCTGCGGCCCTTCACCTGGGCGGCCATCTTCCGCTTCTGCGCCTCCTAGGCCGCTTCTGCGGCTCCGCACCTGCGGCCCAAGCCTCGCAGGTGCGGTTACACCAGAAGGCAGCTAATCACTTCTTCTTTAAATTCAAAATTTGATCCGTTAACCATCCGAAATCCACCCGAGGCCCCCGGGACCCCAACCAATCATGCCAACCAGTCCCAAAACACAATACGAACTCGCTCGAGGCCTCAAATCATATCAAACAACGCTAAAATCACGAATCACACCCCAAATCAAACTTGATGAACTTGAGAAATTCAACTTCAACATTTGATGCAGAAACCTATCAAATCACATCCGATTGACCTCAAATTTTGCACACAAGTCATATTCGACATTACGGACCCACTCCAACTTCCGGAATCGGAATCCGACCCCGATATCAAAAAGTCCACTTCCGGTCAATCTTCTCAAAAACCTTCAAACTTCTATCTTTAGCCAAATGACTCCAAAATGACCCACGGAACTCCGAATTCACTTCCGATCGCGCTCCCAACACCAGAATCACCATACGGAGCTATTTCCAGACTCAGAATCCCAAACGGACATTGATAACACTAAAATGCACCTCAACCCAAACTTATGAAATTCTTCCAAAGATGATAACTTCCACAATAGGTGCCGAAATGTTCCCGGGTCTTCCAAAACCCGATCCGGACATACGCCCGAGTCCGAAATCATCATACGAACCCGCTAGAACCTTGGAATCCCGATTTCGAGGTCGTTTACTCAAAAATCCAATCTTAGTCAATTCTTTCAACTTAAATCTTCCGAAATGAGAATTCTCTTTCCAAATCAACTCCGAACTTTCCGGAATTCAATTCCGACCGTGCGTATAAGTCATAATACCTGAAATGAAGTTGCTCATGGCCTCAAACTGCTGAACGACGTGCTAGAGTTCAAAACGACCGGTTGGATCGCTACATTCTCTCCCACTTAAACATACGTTCATCCTCGAACGTGCTAAGAACTGCGCTGGAGTTGTCTGAAATCACAGTTAAACACCTTGTGCACCTACCCATGCTACCACAACTCAGTTGAGCACTTTAGCTCGAGCAAATCTGAAGATATTCTCTTTTATTCAAACAAATGAGCCTTAGAGACCAGTTTCAACATCCGAAATTTCTGCCAAGACAGCTCCCAATATAAGAACACTGTATAAATCACCACATGATGCACCGATACAAGATTGCATACCTTTGCTGAATTCTCACCTTGCGCCACATCATTCACAGAACCGCAATAACATTCTCTGATCATAATAGCCAAAATTCCCGAATCTAATGTTCCAAATGCATCTCATGACCTATATACCTCTTGTCCCGACCTTTGCATGCCCGCCACGACGGAAGAGATGTGTAGAATTTCATAACCAACTGCCGAGTCAACAAATCCTTGAGGCTATACTCCTGACAAGAACCATTACCTCAATCTGAACCAAATAATGATCTTTGCTCTTTAATATACTTCATATAACCCGATTGCACCGATCTTAGATCCAATAATCTCGTCTCACCCAATACGAGCTGCTCAGGTAACAGTCACCGCAGACATGACCAAAAGTCTCATATGATGCCACAATGTGCCAATAAGCTACAAACTCGAACGCGATACATAAGGAAAACAAACTCTGGAAGGGACTACTCAACCCACGCAACCAATATGAACTTTCCTCAGAAAATGCGAAAGAAAACACACAGAAATAGATATAGGGAACTGTACTCAATATCATACTATTGCGGCGTGCAACCCGATCCAAACAACATACAACTCACATAAGGAGATACACACCGAGCTAAATTGCTCATCATTACTAAATACCGAATATCGGTTGCAAGCACGCTAAGTGCATAATACCATCCCTAGGGAGACAAATAGCGTCATAAGCTACAAAACTCAAGCACAATTGAGGCGCTATAAATAATCTGAATCACAAGAGCCATCCTGCTCACATAACACCATCGCTACGCAAAATCTCAATACATAAGAAATTTATCAAGCCGTCTCACAACTCATACGGCACAATATAGTATTACATGAAATAGCCTACGACGAGATAACATCCAATGTCCGAATACTCCTCCATAAGGAGTGCTATGCTGAAATGAATACATATGGCCTGATATAGAGCCCATATTCATATTTAAATCCACCCACCGACCTCGAGCCAATTCTGACCGCACCGTACTATGCTAACAGCCTTTCAAGGGTCCATAATAACCCCTTTTTCTCATAACACACAAGAACAACCATCATAACCGGAGCAAACCTCCACCATCCATAGCCCAATAAACCGTGTGCCCTCCAAGCATAAATTCTCAAATTAGTGATATTACCACCATCTTCATACTTGGTTTAATTCTTCAATCAGTCACGTGACTACATGCCACACTTATACAACCTTCCCGTGGGGCACGCTCCCACGACCTTCCGTAACAGATAACAGGTCTGCACATCCATACCACCGGTTGCACTAACACTGAAAAGCGATCAAGAATCCATAACCAGGATGCAAAGCCTCTTCCACAAATCACCGATCCCATGAGGCGCTGAAGACAATACCAGCTTACTCTAATAATTCAAACCCCTTTCATGCTCATCCGAGCTCGTGACATCCTTGTCAACACCAGATCGCAACCTTGATCCTCACGTTCAAATTTCATACCGCTCCTTTCACCTTAACAAGCCAGCATGCGATAGTACAAGAATTTCATCACAACTCCTGAACCACTAACATGGTAAACACTTCCTCACATGGAAGCTTTTTTTTTTACTTAACTCATTCCAAGAGAACCATAGCAATATACGAGTGTATTCTCACAACCGTAGAAGATGCAATTCTTCAAGTAGTGGCCTAAGCCACCATAGCCCTTTCCGGGATCCGCCTACACATAGCAGGCCATAATACTAGAATACTTCCGAGTAAATTCAACTACGACGGTCGTCAAGCCTCACACGTACCATCACAAATCACTTGCATAACTAAAATCACGCTGGAGGAACTGATCACTACCACCAGTATGCCAACTCAACCATGGCTAACCAATCCAACCTCTTCCAATTTATCCTCAATTGCCTTAGAATAATAATAACTTCATTCAACACATAATGCACTTAACCCGAGTGGCCTTGTAACACGAGACCATGCTGTCTCAAATCCCACGGACCACCTCATACCTTCCTTGTGCGCATATTCGCATCTCGACTGGTACATAATAGACTCTTTCTCCTTTTTCCTCTGATAATTCCTCTACGAATCCGAAGACTCTTTCTCCTTTTTCCTCCCAATGCTACACTGCAAGTCAAAACATCATAGAACATTCCGAGCCTCTTATCATAAGCTGCTACGCAAGCCCGATTCCTAAACACATTGCGGGCTTAAATCCTTAGGCACCGCATTTTTAACTTTTGAATTCACTAGGACCGTTATTAAGAGTCACCCACTCTGTCATGGTCCCAAATATAATCAACTGCAAGGCTCCGCTAGCCCATGACCACCCTCTCAAGGAGACACCCGGCCGAATCACCTTCCTTGCAACTTACTTCTACGCGAAGCATAATTCCTGAGTCTTCCCAAAGCTCGAACATGAGTCGATGATGCCAATTATAGAACACATTCTTCAATTCCTCTGCTCAAATTACCATTGATGTTCTCTTTACTTAGCCGAAATAACTTACCGATACGCTGATAACCCGAAACTTCACAAGAAGATAGTCATACAATCCAATCGTAGGCGGTGGGACTCTCCCACTTAGCTTGAAGCCACCATTACGCAACTCCGGAATCCAACAAGATCCTTTCTTCATTGTTGACATGATCTAGCACAACCAACCCGCCAAGCTCCTCAAAATCTTTCTATAAACCATTTATGAACACCCTGAATCATTAACCACATTCACATGTCCGGCCTCCTTACCAGATAGCTAATAGGATTCTTCGCAGAAGCTTCGCCAACCACGCGACCACTGATCTGCTCACAGGAGATAACCCACCTGGAGATTACACGGTGATATCTTCCAACGCCGCACACGAGGCACAATAACTATGTCATTCATAACCCATCATGAGCCCGTGCTCATTTATCAGTTGTACTAGTCCGTTCACTTCTTAGGGACATCAACTAAATGTGCGACAATATCTTCCAGTTCAAAGTTAGGTTGTATCCTTCTTCATATCAAGCAGCTCCTTTTCGTTATATCCAATCTCCCGCCGTTATGCTAGCCAATATTTCAAATTAAGCTCATAGACTCAATCACCGTCCACTAAAATTCCCAAACCACTCCAAACTTTTCTCAAGGGTGTAATTATTCCGCCACTGAACCCACGTGCTACTCTGCAACTCTCCCACTTTGGCCAAACCCACTTCATTAAGCAACTATTCGACTTCCGCTTCTCACACCTGGCCTTATAGAAGTTTAACCACCGCATGACACTTCCCACACGTCCATCCTCATCCTTTGCTGCTGAGATGATTCCTTAGATCAAAATCTATCTCGGTAGCACTCGAACCAATAGACCGCTAGTAACTTTTAAACCTTTCCGGAGATCATCTTTCTCGAGCCGTCAGCATTAGAAATACACATTCAATCTTGAACCACCGCACCCCGCAATCTCTGACAGTCGCTTCTCCAATACTATCTTACAATATCCTGCCCCAAAGGCAAATTGTAGAAGGTCTTAACACCGGCGAACTTAGTACATTCAACAAGGACAACGACACCTCATCACAGATGAAAATTCCACCACGCTCGCAAATACCAAGACTCGTTACTCCATCAACCCAAGTCTGAATATTCTTAGCCCGATTGCCTTTCCCATACCGGGAATAAAATACCGAATCTCTAAATCATGCACTGAGCAAAACCCCCTTCAAGTCATTCACTGCCCAGACACATAGGCAAGCATCCTACCATCATATCAATACCGCGCGACAACCGTTCATAAGCATCATGGCAACTTGTGCCTAGCCTCAGAGCTCTCAGAAGTACAGCTACTGGGTTGAAATGACAAAATGTCCTTCCACAAGGCGACGACAATAGTCAAATCAACTATGTCGGGAGAAGCATCCAGCACTACCTATGTAGTACCTTTAGAATTTCTCAATTCCTGATTTATAACAAGCGCTTCGCGTCGCATAAGATCGATTGGGAAGGAAACAAAGGCATATGTATCAAAAGAATCAAATCGCATGAAGAGGAAATAAAGAAGGGAAGTGCTCCTAACAGCCCTGTAGCCTCCCGAAGATAAGTACAGAAGTCTCCGTACCGATCAGCGAGACTCTACTAGACTTGCTCATGACTCGTGAGACCTACGGGAACCTAGTGCTCTAATACCATGTTGTCACGACCCCAAATCCACTAAGGGTCGTGATGGCGCCGGACACCACTGTCAGGCAAGCCAACACCAACTTACTTGAAATTTCTTGTTTTAACATTTTTGAAACCGTTCCTTTTGTACATTAAAAATAAGTAATAAGTTTTACTGAATAGATACTGATTTAACAAACTCAATATGAAACAATCCCATAATCATCCCAGAACCCGGTGTCACAAGTGCATGAGCTATCTCTAGGAAACAAAATAATACAATAACTGTCCGAGAATACAAATAGGACAGATAATAAATATGGAAATCTGAAAGAGACTCTGCTGGCTGCGGGTCGTCTCGAGAAGTGCAGCTCACCTAAGTCTCCGTATCAACCATGCTGCTATGCCCACTAGGCCGCTAGAGATGCAGGTTCTTGTGCAACAAAAATGCACAGCAAGTGTAGCATGAGTACAAAAACAACGTGTACTCAGTAAGTATCCCGCCTAATCTCGAAGAAGTAGAGACGAGAGGTCGACTTCGACACTTACTAGTGGTCCAATGATGATACATCAATAACATAACAAGTCGAGGGTTTATATAAACATGAATGTAATTCAATAGAGTGATGCAACTAAACAATTCTTTCTTTTATATGAAAATTTCCAATTTCCTTTTTCATCATTTATACATATATTCTCAAGACAGGAAGAAGCAATATCAACTTCAATGAATTACAAGGCAAGCAATACAAGCATGCGCAAATCATGCCGAGGACGTACGGCCCGATCCAACAATATTTAAATTGTGCACTGCCAGAGGGTCGAATGGTGCGAACCATAGATGCATCTATTACCCCGCTCGCGAATCATACATGTGACGCAGTCAAATTTAAATAAACACTCCAAACAGTCAATCAAGAAACCATTAGGGAATCAATCATCCAATTAAATGAAAACTCTCTTTATAAAAGTCAAAAAACGAATGTATAGTTTTTAAAAATTCTTTTTTACATTTCAATATGTTTTAAGCATTTCAATTTGACAACAAGATTTCAAATATTACAAGTAAAACATGCTTTTGGGTCCTAGACTACCCGGACTTAAGCATAATAGTAGCTACGCACGGACTCTCGTCGCCTCGTGCGTACGTAGCCCCCACAAATAGGAGCACATAACCAATTAACTCACCTATGGGGAAAATTCCCTCTTACAAGGTTAGAAAGGAGACTCACCTCGCTCCGAAGTTCCATAACCGGAAATCCACGCTCTTCCGAAGACTCAAATCGATGCAAAATGCTCCAACACTAGCCAATAATTGTGTAAACCCATTAATATGAGATCAACTACTCATTATAATCCAATTTACAACAATTCCTAACCCCGATCGAAAAGTTGACAAAATCGCCCTCGGGCCCACGTGCCCGGATTCCGAAATTTTTCGAAGATAAACTTTACCCATAACCTCACAAACTCAAATATATAATTTACTCTTAATTTCATGTCCAAAATCGTGGTCAAAATCCAAAAATACCAATTTTCTAGATTTTTCCCTCAACCCCAAGTTTTCCATTAATTTCCATGTTAAAATCTACACATAATCAATGTATTTAACTCATAATAGGTAGGATTAACTTACCTCCAAGTTGCTAGGTGGAAGCCCCTCTCAAGAAGCTCCAAAATCGCCCCAAAATAGAGAAAAATGAGCAAAAATGGCCAAACCCCGCTATTTAATGCATTCTGCCCAGCAACTTCCGCACCTGCGGACTCCTCGCCGCTTCTGCGGAGGCCCCATCGCACCTGCGCCAATCAACGCTTATGCGGTCTTCCTTCTCGCTTCTGCGCTTGGGAAAATGCGGTCAATGCCCCGCACCTGCGTCCCTTCACCTGGGCGGCCATCTTCCGCTTCTGCGCCTCCTAGGCCGCTTCTGCGGCTCCACACCAGCGGCCCAAGACTCGCAGGTGCGGTTACGCCAGAAGGCAACTAATCACTTGTTCTTTAAATTCCAAATTTGATCCGTTAACCATCCGAAATTCACCCGAGGCGCCCGGGACCCCAACCAATCATGTCAACCAGTACCAAAACACATTGTGGACTCGCTCGAGGCCTCAATTCATATCAAACAATGCTAAAATCACGAATCACACCCCAAATCAAACTTGATGAACTTGAGAAATTCAACTTCAACATTCGATGCCGAAACCTATCAAATCACATCCGATTGACCTCAAATTTTGCACACAAGTCATATTCGACATTACGGACCCACTCCAACTTCCGGAATCGGAATCCGACCCCGATATCAAAAAGTCCACTTCCGGTCAAACTTCTCAAAAACCTTCAAACTTCTATCTTTAGCCAAATGACTCCAAAATGACCCACGGACCTCCGAATTTACTTCCGATCGCGCTCCCAACACCAGAATCACCATACGGAGCTATTCCCAGACTCGGAATCCTAAAAGACATTGATAACACTGAAATGCACCTCAACCCAAACTTATGAAATTCTTCCAAAGATGCTAACTTCCACAATAGGTGCCGAAACCTTCCCGGGTCTTCCAAAACCCGATCCGGACATACGCCCAAGTCTGAAATCATCATACGAACCCGCTAGAACCTTCGAATCCCAATTCCAAGGTCGTTTACTCAAAAATCCAATGTTAGTCAATTCTTTCAACTTACAGCTTCCGAAATGAGAATTCTCTTTCCAAATCAACTCCGAACTTCCCGGAATTCAATTTCGACCGTGCGCACAAGTCATAATACCTGAAATGAAGCTGCTCATGGCCTCAAACTGATGAACGACGCACTAGAGTTCAAAACGACCAGTCGGGTCGTTACAATGGCTTTTTGCCTATGAAAGAAGAAAACCATTATTGGAACTGTTGTATGCCTTTGAATTAAAAGGCTAAGCATAAGTTGGGGGAATTAGTGGTTTTGGTACATAATTGGCGCATGCAAGTATTGTGACAAAGAGCAACATTAAGTTGCATGCGAATTGATAGGAAGAGAAGCCTTAACTTTTCTTTCCCATAGTAACTTGTTCGTCCTAGCAAGAAAGAGAATTGAGTAAGTGAGAGTAGGGGGGAAGCAGCTAAATAGTGTGAAGGTAACAAGAAAGAAACTGAAGCAATGAAAGAAACATCGAAAATTGAACTATCTGAACAAGAAGCTGACCAACTTAAACGAAGCACAGAAAAGCCCAAGGAAGCTACAACGGAATCTATGGAAACCAATGATCAGCCATGCAGAAATACCACTACTAAGGTCAGTTATTGAGACACTCTATCACCAGCCTCACCCCCTCCCCACCCCCCCACCCCCTTCCCAACCAATCGACCCAAACCTCGAATCAGATTTCTTGAAAAAACTCACACTAGATGATGAAAATAATAACCCATCCCAACACCCTTTCGTCATACCTATATCCACAAATGATAAACTTAGGCTCTACCTCCCTTGGCACCAAGCCATAATAATCAAACTCCTAGGAAAAAAGTTATCTTATACAAACCTCAAAAATAAGTTAATTTCACTCTGGCAATTAAATGAAACTCTACAACTAATAGATCTAGGGTATGACTACTACCTCATCAAATTTCAATACACTAATAATTTCAACAAAATACTACAAAATGGCCCTTGGTTCTTAGGCTCACAATATCTCACCATCCAGCAATGGGAACCAAAATTCAATCCAGCTGTAAACCACACCAATTACACCACCGTTTGGATTCAACTACAGGAATTACCCACTGAATACTACGACATGCAAATTCTAAAAAAAATTGTAGAATTCATTGGCACTCTTATAAAAGTTAACACATGCACAGCCAGGAATCTAGAGGTCGATATGCTAGGCTTTGTATTCTAGCCCCATTAGGGAAAATTCTACCCTCAGAAATCCGACTTGGCACACATACTCAACAAATTCACTTTGAAGAGTCATCAATCATCTGCACAAAATGTGGTTGCCTAGGGCACAATCTTCACTACTGTCCAAAATTCTCTACTCCCTCCACCTCAAATCAACCACAGGACACCCTCACCACATCACCCTGTGATGAAGATCACCCCAATCAATGGAAAATAATATCCTATCCAAAAAACAGAAAAACATTCAAAAATAAATCAGAAAATGCCACACAAACCACCACAAAGAATCAAAACCACCCCCGAACCCCTTATACCACACGAATTGAACCCAATACCCCACATAGTTATAAATCAAACCTATAATATACCACTCCAAAACCATTTCACATTTCCTACACAATACTCTACACCGGACCCACACCCCTTGAACACAAATACCATGCAAACAAACCATATACCACTTATAACCACCCCAATAAACCCTACCCTACCTCAATCATCATCTCCATCATTACCATTTCAAATACCAACACCTACGCCCATAGTAGACCTAAGTAAAACCCTACACCAAAATCATTCACCCCCCCCCACACCCCCTAACTAGGAAAGCACTATCAAAACGGACACAAACAAAAATAATTACCAACAAGAAACAACCAAAACTTTCCAGCAATCAAAATACTACCACCCATGTTCCCCCTACTATCAATGATTCACAAGAAAACAACCAAGTAAAAGACAAAGATTTCCTACCCACATTACCACCAGTTCAAACAAAACAAAAGTTCCCTACTAGTCTGAAATCAATGACTACACCACCTACACCAATCCAAAGTGATTTCCCATTGCATACTAGCTGCAACCACAATCCTCCACCCCAGCACGACACACCACTGCCAAAAGAAAATTCGAAACACATACATCCAAAACAAAGCAACAACAAGAAACCAACAAAATAAAACAATTACAATGAACCTGCTACCCTAAAACCGGCCTCAGACATGCACGAACTATGCACACAAAATTCAAAAGACACTAGCAAAGCAATGATGCCAAGGCAAACAACACTCAACTCTAACACATCTCTCATTTCACCAAACGTCAAAGCCTTTTTCCACTCCTCACCTCACACAATACATCCCACTTCCTCACCATCATCACCACCTAAAGAAACCCCACCAATTATTTGTTCCAATAATTTTTCACCAACAATACCACACATTCAACCACAGCAAGAAGATCACACAAATATTACACATAATAACAACAGCCAACTCCTTCAACTAACTACTGAAATTACATCCATTACATCCACAAATATTAACACCGCCTCACCAGACAACTCCTCACCAAACTCCCTCAATGAATTCACTCCAAAGGATACTCATCAAAAATGGCCCCACCAACCTCTACCTCCTCTTCCCCCCACGTCTCAAAACCATCTATCACCATCCCTCCCATGCAAAGCAAGGGACACCACCCCTCCTATCCGGCCACTCACGAACCAACCATCAGCCCTCCCATCACAACAAACACCATCCAAGATCCTTCAACCACTAAGAGATCTACAAGAAACTTCAGAGGGGATAACCTTCTCAATTTAGGAAGGAACTCCACACTAAACACAACAAAAACTGGTCTTACACCTAACCCACCAACAAGATATCTCTTTTCAGAAAATGTAGGACTCTCTCAACCAATATTGATGATAGGATATAATTACGTATTTTAGTCGTTTATTACACTCTAATTTACTGCACTTTAGTTGAGTTTGAGCTTTAATAGCTAGTGTTTTGCCTTAATTGTTTGTTTTATGCCTTGTAGGAGTGATTCCGAGCTATGTAGATGTTATGAAATGAATTAAAGTGATTTGAAGCTTTGAAGTCTGAGTAAAAGCCCAAGGAATTAAGCCGGGATCGTGTTCGGAGATCAACGGATGATAGTTAAGAACGAACGAAGAATTGAGTAGGCATATTACGCACTGTCTAGTAAAATGCACATAACTTTTCGCTCAGAACTCCATTTGGGCTCCACAATATATGGTTGAAAAGCTAATTCAAAGGGCTACAACTTTCTTGTTTTATATTTTGCCAAATTATAAAAAGAGCAGGGTAAAAAGTTCGCTACAAGTGCGCGGCCGCGCACTAGCCGCGGATGCCAGGCAGAACACTTGTCAAAGTGCGCGGTCAATCCGCGGTTGATCGGCGGCCGCGCACGTCTGTCCGAGAAAAGTGTCCTTTTTTGCGTAGGAGAAGGTATAATTATTTGGGACCGATCCTACTTGGTATATATACATGGGAAAACGGTATTTTGAGGACTTTTGACGTAATTTAGACCTAAAGAGACTAAGGAGACGAGAGATTCGACTTAAGGAGGCAAGAACACGCTAGGAGCAAGGCAGAAGATTCTTCTACGAGTTTTTCACTTCCTTCTTCCTATTTTCATTAGTGGTTATGAATTCTAGTATTGTAGTTTTGCATACTATTATGAATAGCTAATTTGTTATCTAGGGTTTTGATGGAACCTATTGAAGGATGATTTTCTTGTTACGTCAATATAGATTTACCATAGTATTTTCTCTATTTGTTCAACTATATTATTATTGTGGTTGGTTGAAGAGCTCTCAATCAACTGTGCCTATTTAGTGTGTATTACTCGGGAGAGAGTGCATATTTAGGTAGTTGTTAAACAACATCACTCCTAACGTATATGAGGGATCAATACATAGGGTTTAAAGGTGAGATTAGGGATAACGAAACCTTGGGTGCGATCCGTGTGAGTCGTACTTAATGCCAGCTAGTGTAATTCGGGTTAATATGTCTAGTTAATTGTGGTAATTACTCGAGAGAGAGTTACGACGGTCAGAGCGCTCATGATCGGTAGAGAATACTTAGGAAAATTTATAGAAAATATAGCGGGAAGAATTCCGACTATAGGGGAAATCATAACTCAAGACCTCTTTAATCTTTTCTCTAACCCTTAGTATCTTTAGTGGTTAATTTACTATTTTAATTTGTTAGTTAATTAGTTAAACACAAGAATCTTAATATCTATAAGTTAGGAATTATTCAAGCTTGTCTTCTTAGCAATATTGTACAACTGTAGCTAAGCCTTAGTTCTCTGTGGGATTCGACTCCGGACTTATAAACCGGATTATATTTGCAACGACCGCTTAGTCCTTTTTATAAGGCATAGTTGGGCGTGATCAAATTTTGGCGCCATTGCCGGGGAACTAATGGTGTAGCTGTAGGTGTACATATTGCTAGGTTGCAAGTTTAAACTTTTATTTTTGTTTACGTGTATTTGATTATTTATTTATTTTTTATTTTTGATCTGTGAGACATGGCATCTTGGAATTATGAGAGTTTTGATGTTGGTAATTCTACTTTTGATCCCCCCCCCCCCTATGCATATTGTGAAGGAAACCACCCATTGCGAAATTGTCAAAATATTTCCAAGAGCGAGTTGTGTGCACCAACTCAATCTTATGTGTGGAATATGTGTGATATGTGTGGTGGTCAAGATGCTCACTTTCTTGGTTGTGCTTATAATTCTTATCTTCCCCCAATCCCTTACTTTGATGGTTCTTCTTTTTCTTGTGAGGATAACAAGAACAAAGAACCTAGGAAAGCTGACCTAAAGGAGATCAAAGATATGTTAAAGTGTCATGTGGAACAATATTGTCACGACCCAGATTCCCACCCTCATGAGTCGTGATGGCGCCTACTAATACGAGCTAGGCAAGCCAATTAATTTCACAATTTACCTTTTTATCCATTTTATATTCAATAACAATTTTGAAATAATAACATTTAAACAACGGAATTTAACATAAGCGGAAGAAAGAAACGATAAGCTATCTGAACATGAATATCTAATACAATTGTTTGAGTCTCGACTACCCAGAACTGGTGTCACAGTTTCACAGACGGTCTAAGAATACTATAAATAAAGGTCTGCAAGAATTAAATACAACACTATCTTTGGAAATGTATGAAAGAAACAGGAATAGTAGATAGGAGGAGACGCCAAGGCCTGCGGACGCCTGCAGGACTACCTCGAGTCGTCTGATGGACGAGAATTAGCAATCCCACTGCGGTCCGAAGTCTACAACACTGGGGTCTGCACAAAAGAGTGCAGAGTGTAGTATCAGCACAACCGACCCCATGTGCTGGTAAGTGCCTAGCCTAACCTCGGCGAAGTAGTGACGAGGCTAGGACCAGACTACCAAATAAACATGTGCAGTTCAAATATATATAGCGGAAAAGAAATACGGAAATAAACAAGTAAAGATGGGAGGGGGAAACATGCTTTGGGAAAAAACAGGTAAAAACAGAATATCCATAGAATGTAAAGGAATCAAAAATCCAACCACTAACAAGAATAAAGAAAAACAAAGGCAGATTTCACTTTCTTTTTCACATCTTGCTGCAGGCGTGCAACCCGATCCCATTTCCTGTATCTCGTGGCAGGCGTGCCACCCGCTCCCATTTCACTTGACTTGTGGTAGGCGTACCACCCGCTCCCATTTCATCATATCTTTTTGCAGCGTGCAACCCGATCCACATATAATATTCTTGCGGCGTGTAACCCGATCCACATACAATATTGTTGCGGCGTGCAACCCGATCCATATATAAAATTATAGTGGCGTGCAACCCGATCCATATATAATATTGTTGCGGCGTGAAACCCCATATATAATATTGTTGCGGCGTGCAACCCGATCCATATAAAATATTGTTGCAGCGTGCAACCCGATCCATATATAATATTGTTGCGGCGTGCAACCCGATCCATATATAATATTTACAATTATAACGAGAGTCCCGACAAGGGATCAAAAAAAGGTCTACACTATCCCAGCAAGGGATTCGACAGCATAAGTAAATACGTCTCGGCGAGGGAGAAACAGCTATAACCAATCTTGTTCCAGCATCTAACTACCTCAGCTATAACCAAACTTGTTCCAACATCTAACTACCCCAGCTATAACCAAACTTGTTTCAACATCTAACTACCCCAGCTATAACCAAACTTGTTTCAACCTCTAACTACCTCAGCTATAACCAAACTTGTTTCGACATCTAACTACCCCGGCTATAACCAAACTTGTTCCAACCTCTAACTACCTCAGCTATAACCAAACTTGTTTCAACATCTAACTACCCCAGCTATAACCAAACTTGTTCCCCGAGAATAACCATAATCCTTACCCAACACAAAGAATCATCAACCTAAACATCCATAATATCAATTAAGAACACAATGCAAGGGAACCACAACTCAACAATAGCCCGGCAAGGGGCAACATAATGATCTCTCCTCGTTCTCACTTTTACTTTGCAATTCACTTCACAACTCGAGCCAATGCTCTAGAGGTTCAATTATCACTCATACTTTCACAATTCGTTATACAACTTGAGCCAACTCTCCTCAATGTTCATCGGTCACAATTATTTCCACAAATTTCACATAACAATAGAAACCTTCACCAAGGCATGAATAATGCAACAAAATCATGGAAATCACAATATAAGACTCACGGTCATGCTCGACACCAATGTATAGATACTCGTCACCATGCCTATATATCGTACTCAACAAGAAACAAATAGCAAATAGGACACAACTCCTAATCCCTCAAGCTAAGGTTAGACCAAACACTTACCTCGAACTTCCACGGCCCACTCAATCCTCAGATACCGCCTTTCCTTTCGAATTCAGCTCGAAGTCAATTGTATCTATACATAATCGACTTAATAACATCAATAAACGCTAAACATTCCATTTCCAATGCATAATTATAGCTTTCCATCATTCTTCCCAAAAAGTCAAAAATTGACCCCAGGCCCGCTTGGTCAAAACACGAGGTTCGGACCAAAAACCCAATCACCCATTCACCCACGAGCCCGAATATATAATTTGTTTTGAAATCCGACCCCAAAACGAGGTCAAATTCCCAAATAATCAAAAAGCCCTAAATCTACCCAAATCCCTAATTTTCTACCCTTAATTCCATGTTTTAGGCCTAGAATTCTAGTGGATGTTGATAAAAATGGAAGAAAACAAGTCAAAGATTACTTACCCAAGAGGTTATGGCGAAGGAGTTCTTCAAAAATCGCCCAAGAGGTGTGGAGAAGATGAAGTTTGTGAAAAGTAATGAAAATCCCGTAATGTGTTCTGTTTTTGAAACTTAAAATAACTGGGCAAAATTGTTCATCGCGTTCGCGACAGGTTCATCGCGTTAGGCCTGCTAGGCTTTCGCGTTCGCGAAAGACGGCTCGCGTTCGCGAGCTTTGGCTCCTCAAGCCTACGCGTTCATAGGAGCATGGACGCGTTCGCGAAGGGTCTCCCCCCCTCAGCCTGGCATTCGTGTCTCAAGCTTCGCGTTCGCGAAGAAGAAATCTGGCACCTGGGAGATTTTCCTTACGCATTCACGAGAGGGACCACGCGAATGCGAAGAGTAAAATCCCTGGGCACTGAACAGCAAAAACCTGCAACTTTTTGAGTCCCAAAAACCTTCCAAAACACATCCGAAACCCTCGGGGCTCAAAACCAAACATACGTACTAACTCAATAACATCATACGAACTTATCCGTGCGATTAAATCGCCAAAATAACCTCAAAACCAACGGATTAAACCTCAAAATCAATGTAATATTTCAAAACTTCTTAAAATATCAAATTTTGTAATTTAGGTCCGAATCACGTCAAACGGATTCTGTTTCTTACCAAACTTCACAGAATTATCTTAAACCACATATAAGACCTGTACCAGGCGCCGGAGCTAAAATACGGGCCCGATACCATCATGTTCTGATCAAAATTCATTTCCAAATCCTTTAAACAATTTCAGAAAACAATTTTCTTTAAAAATTCGTTTCTCGGGCTTGGGACTTCGAAATTCGATTCCGGGCATACGCCCAAGTCCCATATTTTCCTACGGACCCTCCGGGACCGTCACATCACGGGTCCGGATCCGGGTCCGTTTACCCAAAACGTTGACCGAAGTCAAATTAATTCATGTTATAGTCAGAATTTATCATTTATCACAGATTTTTCACATAATAGCTTTCCGACTACGCGCCCGGATGCGCACGCAAATCGAGGTGAAGCTAAAAGAGGGTTTTAAGGCCTCAAAACGTAGAATTCATTTTAAAAACAAGTGATGACCTTTCGGGTCATCACATCCTCCACCTCTAAAACAATCGTTCGTCCTCGAACGGACATAAGAAGAAAGCACCTGAGTCGGGGAAAAGATGGGGATAACTGCTCCGCATATCGAACTCGGACTCCCAGGTCGATGCCTCAGCAGGCTGACCTCTCCACTGAACACGAACAGAAGGAAAACTCTTCGATCTCAACTGACAAACCTGCCGGTCTAGAATGGCTACCGGCTCTTCCTCATAAGACAAGTCCTTGTCCAACTGGACAGTGCTGAAATCTAACACATGGGATGGATCGCCGTGATACTTCCGAAGCATGGACACATGAAACACTGGATGCACGGCTGATAAGCTCGGCGGCAAGGCAAGTCTATAAGCCACCTCTCCCACTCGATCAAGAATCCCAAACGGACCAATGCACCTAGGGCTAAGCTTGCCCTTCTTCCCGAATCTCATCACGCCCTTCATAGGCGACACTCGAAGCAATACCCGCTCACCGACCATGAAAGCCAAATCTCGAACCTTACGGTCGGCATAACTCTTTTACCTGGACTAAGCTGTACGAACCCTATCCTGAATAATCCTGACCTTGTCCAAGGCCTCCTAAACCAGATCCGTACCCAACAACCGAGCCTCTCCCGGCTCAAACCATCCAACCGGAGACCGACACCGCCTACCATATAAAGCCTCATAAGGAGCCATCTGGATACTCTACTGGTAGCTATTGTTGTATGCAAACTCCGCTAAAGGCAAAAACTGATCCCACGAGCCTCCAAAGTCAACGACACAAGCTCAGAGCATATCCTCCAAAATCTGAATAGTCCGCTCGGACTGCCCGTCCGTCTGAGGATTAAAATGTTGTGCTCAACTCAACTCGTATGCCCAACTCTCGCTGAACTGCTCTCCAGAAATGTGAGGTAAACTGCGTACCTCGATCCGAAACGATAGACACAGGCACACCATGAAGACGAACAATCTCCCAGATATATAGATCTCAGCTAACCTCTCGGAAGAATAGGAGACTGCCACAAGAATTAAATGCGTTGACTTGGTTAGCCTATAAACAATAACCCACACTGCATCGAACTTCCTCTGAGTCCGTGGGAGTCCAACAACGAAGTCCATGGTGATCCTCTCCCACTTCCACTCAGGAATCCCAATCCCCTGGAACAAACCACCAGGCCTCTGATGCTCATACTTAACCTGCTGGCAATTCAAACATCGAGCCACATATGCAACGATATCCTTCTTCATTTTCCGCCACCAATAATGCTGCCGCAAATCCTGATACATCTTCGCGGCGCCCAGATGAATAGAGTACCGGGAGCTATGGGCCCACTCTAAAATCAACTCTCGGAGTCCATCCACATTAGGCATACAAACTCGACCCCGCAATCTTAAAACTCCATCATCACCCAAGGTAACCTGCTTGGCACCTCCTGCACCGTGTCTCTAAGGACACACAAATGGGGATCATCATACTGTCGATCACGGATACGCTCTAATAAAGAAGAACGAGCGACCGTGCAAGCTAACACACGATTGGACTCAGAAACATCCAGCATCACGAACTGATTGGCCAAAGCCTGAACATCCAAAGCAAGCGGTCTCTCCCCGACCGGAATATAAGCGAGACTGCCCATACTGGCTAACTTCCTACTCAAAGCATCGGCCACCACATTGGCCTTTCCCCGGATGATATAAGATGGTGATATGATAGTCTTTCAACAACTCCAACCACCTCCTCTACCTTAAGTTTAACTCCTTTTGCTTGAACAAATACTGAAGACTCGTGTGATTCGTGAACACCTCACACTCATCCGACCATCTGAACTGGGCACCCTTCTGGGTCAACCTGGTCATCGGGGCTGCAATAGACGAAAACCCCTCTACAAACCGACGATAGTAGCCTGCCAATCCCAAGAAACTCCGAATATCTGTAGCTGATGCTGGTCTAGGCCAGTTCTTGACTACCTCAATCTTCTTCGGATCAACCTGAATACCCTCTACTGATACAACATAACCCAGAAATGCAACTGAACCCAACCAGAACTTGCACTTCGAGAACTTAGCATATAACTGACTATACCTCAGAGTCTGAAGAACCACTCTAAGGTGTTGCTCGTGCTCCTCCCGGTTGCGGGAATATATCAAAATATCATCAATGAAGACTTTCACGAACGAATCCAAATAAGGCCTGAACACTCGGTTCATCAAATCCATGAAGGCTGCTGGGGCATTTGTCAACCCAAATGACATAACCAAGAACTCATAATGCTCGTACCGAGTGCAGAAAGCTGTCTTAGGGACATCGGATGCCCTAATCCTCAACTGATGGTAGCCAGATCTCAAATCAATCTTTGAAAATACCTTGGCACCCTGAAGCTGATCGAACAAATCATCAATCCTCGGCAACGGATACTTATTCTTGATTGTAACCTTGTTCAATTGCCGGTAATCAATACACATTCTCATTGACCCATCCTTCTTCTTAACAAACAACACCGGCGCACCCCAAGGCGAAATACTGGGTCTAATGAAACCCTTCTCAAGCAAGTCTTGCAACTGCTCCTTTAAATCTTTCAACTCGGGCGGGCCATACGATACAGAGGGATAGAAATGGGCTGAGTGCCCGGAGCCAAATCAATGCAAAAGTCAATATCCCTGTCGGGTGGCATACCCGGCAGGTCTGAAGGGAATACCTCAGGAAACTCACGAACAATGGGCACAGAATCAATAGAAGGAATCTCACCACTAGAATCACGAACATATGCCAAATAGGCCAAACACCCCTTCTCGACCATATGTCGAGCCTTCACATAAGAGACAACACTACGGGTAGAATGACCAGGAGTCCCTCTCCACTCTAAACGAGGTAAACCCGGTAAGGCTAAGGTCACAGTCTTGGCATGACAGTCCAAGATAGCATGGTAAGGTGATAACTAGTCCATCCCCAATATAACATCGAAATCAACCATGTCCAGAAGCAACAAATCTACACGAGTCTCAAGACCTCCAATCACCACAATACAAGAACGATGGACTCGATCTACCACAATAGAATCACCCACCGATGTAGACACATAAACAGGAGCACTCAAGGGATCACTAGGCATGACCAGATGCAGCGCCAAAATAAATCGAAGCTTCTCTACTACAACCCAGAACAGTACCTGCACCTCCATCTCTAATACCTCTACCTCCACCTCTAGCATCTCTACCTCCACCTCTAGGTAACTGAGCGGGCTGGACGAGTCCCTCAATGAACCTCCTCACTCTCTCTCTCAGTGGGAAGTATGATAAGAGCATGACGAGCCAAGTCGGTGATTCTGATCTCGTACCGAGTAACAGTCATAGAACCCTGCTGGAGACGCTCAAACTGCCTCCGATATGCCTCTCTTTGAGTGATGGGGAGAAACTCCTACAGAAATAGCTGAGCAAACTGCTCCCAAGTCAAAGCTGGTGATCCGGCTAGTCTAGCCAAGCAATAATCTCTCCACCAAGTCTTGGTGGATCCAGATAAGCGAAAAGTGGCAAAGTCGACCTCATTGGTCTCAACTATCCCCATGTTCCTGAGAACCTCATGACAGCTGTCTAGATAATCCTGGGGATCCTTAGAAGATGCACCGCTGAAAGTAGTAGTGAAGAGCTTGGTGAAGCCTATCCAACCTCCACAAAGCCTCTGAAGATGTAGCTGATCTATCATCGGTCTGTGCACTGTTTGGCTGAAAAAGCGGTACGTGACCTCGCCATTCGCGAAAGGACAAGAGTAGGGGTTTCAATTTAGCACTGAGAGAACAAAATCGCATGACAGGAAGGAATACATGTGAATTCTTTTTCCTAACTCTGTAGCCTCTGGGGGATAAATACAGACGTCTCTGATACCCATGTAACCCAGGGCTCTGATACCAACTTGTCACGACCCGGATTCCCACCCTCGGGAGTCGTGATGGCGCCTACTAATACGAGATAGGCAAGCCAATTAATTTCACAATTTACCTTTTTACCCATTTTATATTCATTAACAATTTTGAAACAATAATATTTAAACAGCGGAATTTAACATAAGCGGAAGAAAGAAACAATAAGCTATCTGAACATGAATATCTAATACAACTGTTTGAGTCTCGACTACCCAGAACTGGTGTCACAGTTTCACAGACGGTCTAAGAATACTACAAATAAAGGTCTGCAAGAATTAAATACAACACTGTCTCTGGAAATGTATGAAAGAAACAGGAATAGTAGATAGGAGGAAACGTCAAGGCCTGCGGACGCCTGCAGGACTACCTCGGGGCGCCTGATGGACGAGAATCAGCAATCCCACTGCGGTCCAAAGTCTACAACACTAGGGTCTGCACAAAAGAGTGCAGAGTGTAGTATCAGCACAACCGACCCCATGTGCTGGTAAGTGCCTAGCCTAACCTCGGCGAACTAGTGACGAGGCTAGGGCCAGACTACCAAATAAACCTGTGCAGTTCAAATATATATAGCGGAAAAGAAATACGGAAATAAACAAGTAAAGATGGGAGGGGGAAACATGCTTCGGGGAAAAACAGGTAAAAGCAGAATATCCATAGAATGTAAAGGAATCAAAAATCCAGCCACTAACAAGAATAAAGAAAAACAAAGGCAGATTTCACTTTCTTTTTCACATCTTGCTGCAGGCGTGCAACCCGATCCCATTTCCTATATCTCGTGGCAGGCGTGCCACCCGCTCCCATTTCACTTGTCTTGTGGTAGGCGTACCGCCCGCTCCCATTTCATTATATCTTGTTGTGGCGTGCAACCCGATCCACATAAAATATTGTTGTGGTGTGCAAATCGATCCACATACAATATTGTTGCGGCATGTAACCCGATCCATATATAATATTGTTGCGGCGTGCAACCCGATCCATATATAATATTGTTGCGGCGTGCAACCCGATCCATATATAATATTGTTGCGGCGTGCAACCCGATCCATATATAATATTGTTGCAGCGTGCAACCCGATCCATATATAATATTTACAATTATAACGAGAGTCCCGACAAGGGATCAAAAAAAGGTCTACACTATCCCGGCAAGGGATTCGACAACATAAGTAAATACGTCTCGGCGAGGGAGAAACAGCTATAACCAAACTTGTTCCGGCATCTAACTACCTCAGTTATAACCAAACTTGTTCCAACATCTAACTACCCCAGCTATAGCCAAACTTGTTTCAACATCTAACTACCCCAGCTATAACCAAACTTATTTCAACCTCTAGCTAACTCAGCTATAACCAAACTTGTTTCAACATCTAACTACCCCAGCTATAACCAAACTTGTTCCAACCTCTAACTACCTCAGCTATAACCAAACTTGTTTCAACATCTAACTACCCCAGCTATAACCAAACTTGTTCCCCGAGAATAACCATAATCCTTACCCAACACAAAGAATCATCAACCTAAACGTCCGTAATATCAATTAAGAACACAATGCAAGGGAACCACAACTCAACAATAGCTCTGCAAAGGGGCAACATAATGATCTCTCCTCGTTCTCACTTTTACTTCGCAATTCACTTCACAACTCGAGCCAATGCTCTAGATGTTCAATTATCACTCATACTATCACAATTCGTTATACAACTTGAGTCAACTCTCCTCAATGTTTATAGGTCACAATTACTTCCACAAATTTTACATAACAATAGAAACCTTCACCAAGGCATGAATAATACAACGAAATCATGGAAATCACAATATAAGACTCACGGTCATGCTCGACACCAACGCATAGATACTCGTCACCATGCCTATACGTCGTACTCAACAAGAAACAAATAGCAAATACGACACAACTCCTAATCCCTCAAGCTAAGGTTAGACCAAACACTTACCTCGAACTTCCACGGCCCACTCAATCCTCAAAGTATGCCTTTCCTTTCGAATTCGGCTCCAAATCAATTGTATCTATACATAATTGACTTAATAACATCAATAAACGCTAAACAATCCAATTCCAATGCTTAATTATAGCTTTCCATCATTCTTCCCAAAAAGTCAAAAATTGACCCAGGGCCCGCTTGGTCAAAACATGAGGTTCGGACCAAAAACCCGATCACCCATTCACCCACGAGCCCGAATATATAATTTGTTTTTAAATCCGACCCCAAAACGAGGTCAAATTCCCAAATAATCAAAAAGCCCTAACTCTACCCAAATCCCTAATTTTCTACCCTTAATTCCATGTTTTAGGCCTAGAATTCTACTGGGTGTTGATAAAAATGGAAGAAAACAAGTCAATGATTACATACCCAAGAGGTTATGGTGAAGGAGTTCTTCAAAAATCGCCCAAGAGGTGTGGAGAAGATGAAGTTTGTGAAAAGTAATGAAAATCCCGTAATGTGTTCTGTTTTTGAAACTTAAAATAACTGGGCGAAATTGTTCATCGTGTTCGCGACAGGTTCATCACGTTCGCGATGGGTTAGGCCTGCTAGGCCTTCGCATTCGCGGAAGACAGCTCGCGTTCGTGGAGCTTTGGCTCCTCAAGCCTATGCATACGCGGGAGCATGGACGCGTTCGCGAAGGGTCTCCCCCCCTCAGCCTCGCGTTCGCGTCTCAAGCTTCGCATTCGCGAAGAAGAAATCTGGCACCTGGGAGATTTGCCTTACGCGTTCCCGAGAGGGACCACGCGAACGGGAAAGTAAAATCCCTGGGCATTAAACAGCAAAAACCTGCAACTTTTTGAGTCCCAAAAACCTTCTGAAACACACCCGAGCCCTCGGGGCTCAAAACCAAACATACGTACTAACTCAATAATATCATACGAACTTATCCGTGCAATCAAATCGCCAAAATAACCTCAACAACAACAGATTAAACCTCAAAATCAATGAAATATTTCAAAACTTCTTAAAACATCAAATTTTGCAATTTAGGTCTGAATCACGTCAAATGGATTCCATTTCTTACCAAACTTCACAGAATTATCTTAAACCACATATAAGACCTGTACCGGGCGCCGGAACCAAAATACGGGCCCGATACCAACATGTTCTGATCAAAATTCATTTCCAAATCCTTTAAACAATTTCAGAAAATAATTTTCTTTAAAAATTTATTTCTCGGGCCTGGGACCTCAGAATTCGATTCCGGACATACGCCCAAGTCCCATATTTTCCTACGGACCCTCCGGGACCGTCACATCACGGGTCCGAGTCCGTTTACCTAAAACGTTGACCGAAGTCAAATTAATTCATTTTATAGTCAAAATTTATCATTTTTTACAGATTTTTCACATAATAGCTTTCCGGCTACGCGCTCGGACTGCGCACGCAAATCGAGGTGAAGCTAAAAGAGGTTTTTAAGGCCTCGAAACGTGGAATTCATTTTAAAAATAAGTGATGACCTTTCGGGTCATCACAAATATGATGAGAAACCACGGCTGATACAAAGGCAAGAGGCAACTATTCACAACTTGGAGGCTCAAGCGAATAAATTAATTGAACCTTGTAAAGCGCAACAAGTTGACATTGTGGATAGTAGCCAATATGAGCATGATTTGGCTGCAGAAATTGCCATTATACTGGAGCATTTAAAAAAATGCGGGGAGGAGCTAGAGGAGAAGGCCAGAGTAAAACACCAACAATCAATCGAACTAGATTTTGAGGATGCCGATGTCGTAGAAGAGATACTAGAGTCAACCAAGGATATTGAGGATACATATTTAGTTGACTCTAGTGTCATTGATACTGAGGATGTTGACAATCCCAATGTTCATGTAGTAGAGCGCATTGGTCCACACTCCAAGCATTTTTCCACATTGTTTTTGGATGATGATATAGAAATAGAGTCACCCGAGCCACTTGAGGAGTCAAGGGATGAGGAACAAGGTGCTTACATTCTAAAATTCTTCTGGCCAGAAAGTTGGGATTACACACCTCATCTAAAGGCCAAGAAGTGCAGAATACTACATTATTTTATTGGGCTAGTCAAATTCGTTCCACCACCCCAGAAGCATGATCATAGAGCAGAATCAAAACTTGGGGTCCAATTCATATGCTCAAAGTGGAGGCAGAAAGTGATTCGCGTCGTGCTACGACGTTAAATCAAGCGCTTGTTGGGAGGCAACCCAGCTTTATAGCTTTCTTTTATTTTATTATTGTTTTTTTTTATTTTTTTTATTTATTGTATTATTTTTGTAGTGTCGAATTTTGATTTTCTAGGAGCATGGTAAGCAAAGCTATTGAAAGGATGCAACAGCAAACCAGATGGTTGGAACTAAGTGTGAGGTACCTGCACGAAGGACCAAGCCTGGGAGAAGTCTGAGTACCCCATAAGCTGCTAGTGCTTCGACCTTTGGCCTACCAGGAAATTTCTTTTACCCTCTTATTAGTTATGGTGTGAATTGGGGACAATGCATAATTTTAAGTGTGGGGTGAGGAGATTGTCTGGGTGACTTTCTATGCTATTTTAGCTGTGTTAGTTTAATTGAATAATATTTTTGTTTTAAAAAAAAGATTGGACTTTTCCCGATGATGGATATCCTAGATAATTTCCTTGAGGGATTTAAGTCTTAAAAAAAAAGATTTTTTTTGTAGGTAGTGTAGTAATTCCCCCTTGGTTTTTCTTTGTGTCGTGGTTCTTTTCCAAGGAATTTGTTTGAACCGGGTATAGTTAGTTTTATTTTTTTAGGAGTAGGAGCTAGTGTGAGATGAATTGAATTGAAGCAATATATCTTGACTTTGTTATGCCTTGAGAATAGCGAGTACTTTGGTTGTGACGCTTAGGCTCAGTTTTTGACTCTTGCATAAGTACCTTAAATTGTATGATCTTAACTTTGCTTAGTGTCTTGATGAGTCCAATCATGAGTGAGTTATGTGCCATGTGTGTGTGTGAGATTTGTGTATTATATTGTGCACTGCATTTGATACCAAGAACTTGCCCCGTTTGTTTGCAAAGCGAATAGTAGTTTTGTTCAGTCTTGGAAGTGATATAGGCATTTCTTTGTTGAGCCATATATATATTTTACCCGCCTAATTGTTATGTAACGTAGTTAACCCCTTTGAGCCTGTAATCCTGTTTCTTTGGCAATCACATTACAAGCCTTACCCCTTTGTTTGAATTAACCATCTATTTGAACCTTTTCACCTCTCATGAGCACTTGAATTGTAATGAACTTTGTAAAAGTTAAAGTGTGGGGTGGTTGGTTTGGCTTTTGAGTGGAGCTAATAAAATAAGGAGAAAGGTGCACTGTTTTGAAAAAATAAGAGCCACTTGAATTGGAAAAAAAATAAAGAAAACATTAATTGTATTGTTGTGAAAAAAAATATTCCTTGCTACGTGGTGACTCTTGATGTAATTGTGCTTAAAGAAGTATGGAGTTAATATATATTGATGTGAAAGTGGAGTTATGATTTGACATAAGTGTGGGGTTTTAAATGTTAAAATACATGTATTAAAGTGCTTAGGGAGGTGTAGTCACTCTTATATCTAAATGCACCCTACCTGCCCCGCAGCCTACATTACAACCTGTTAAAGTCCTACTTGATCCTAGATTGAATGAGCTCGATTAGTAGAGTAGTACACTACGGGCAAGCCTATGGTGCATCTTTGGTGGCATATGAATATTATTTCTAAGAGTGAGTGAATTCTTTCTATCTTGAGTTTCTAAGTGTTCTTAAATTTTAACGTGTGGAATTACTCTCTTTTGTTGTGTGAGGGCACTTGATTCAAGAAGGAAAGGTAATGTCAGTGATCTCTATGTTAGAGTAAGTGGGTGAGTTGTGAATGATGCGTGGTACTAGTGAGTCAAATCTTGATGTGAAGATGTTACACTTTTGTGCTTAATCTATTTTAAATGTTCTTGGTGTAATGAGTTAGGAGAATTATTTAAAAAGGTCGTGTCTATATGAAGTGTATTTTGATTGCTCGAGGACGAGCAATGATTTAAGTGTGGGGTGTTGATGATAGGCTATAATTACGTATTTTAGTCATTTATTACACTCAAATTTACTGCACTTTAGTTGAGTTTGAGCTTTAATAGCTAGTGTTTTGCACTAATTGTGTGTTTTATGCCTTGTCGGAGTGATTCTGAGCTATGTAGATGTTATGGAATGAATTCAAGTGATTTGAAGCTATTAATTCTGTGTAAAAGCCCAAGGAATTAAGCCGGGATCATGTTCGGGGATCAACAGATGATAGTTAAGAACGAACAATGAATCGAGTACGAATATTGCACCGTCTAGTAAAATGTACATAACTTTTCGCTCAGAACTCCATTTGGGCTCCACAATTCATGGTTGGAAAGCTAATTCAAAGGGCTAAAACTTTCTAGTTTTATGGTTTTCCAAATTCCAAACAGATCAGGCTGAAAGGCCATTCTAGCAAGTGTGCGGTCAATCCGCGGTTGATCCGCGGCCGCGCACGTCTGTCCGGAAAAAGTGTCCTTTTTCGTGTAGGAGAAGGTATAATTATTTGGCCCCGACCCTACTTGGTATATATACATAGAAAAATGGTATTTTGAGGACTTTTGATGTAATTTAGACCTAAGGAGGCTAAGGAGACGAGAGATTCGACCTAAGGAGGCAAGAACACGCTAGGAGCAAGGCGGAAGATTCTTCTACGAGTTTTTCACTTCCTTCTTCCTATTTTCATTATTGGTTATGAATTCTAGTATTGTAGTTTTGCATGCTATTATGAATAGCTAATTTGTTATCTAGGGTTTTGATGGAACCTATTGAAGGATGATTTTCTTGTCGCTAATATAGATTTGCCATAGTATTTTCTCTATTTGTTCAACTATATTATTATTGTGGTTGGTTGAAGAGCTCTCAATCGACTGTGCCTATTTAGTGTGTATTACTCCGGAGAGAGTGCATATTTAGGTAGTTGTTGAACAACATCACTCCTAACGTATATGAGGGATCAATACGGAGGGTTTAAACGTGGGATTAGGGATAACGAAACCTTGGATGCGATCCGAGTGAGCCGTACTTAATGCCAGCTAGCGTAATTCGGGAGAATATGTCTATTATATTGTGGTAATTACTCAGAAGAGAGTTACGATAGTCAGAGCACTCATGATCGGTAGAAAATACTTAGGCGGATTTATAGAAAATATAGCGGGAAGAATTCCGACAATAGGGAAAATCATAACTCTAGACCTCCTTAATCTTGTCTCTAAGCCTTAGTATCTTTAGTTGTCAATTTACTATTTTAATTTGTTAGTTAATTAGTTAAACACAAGAAATTTAATATCTATAAGTTAGGAATTGTTCAAGCTTATCTTCTTAGCAATATTGAACAACTGTAGCTAAGCCTTAGTTCTCTGTGGGATTCGACTCCGGACTTGTAAGCCGGATTATATTTACAACGACCGCTTAGTCCTTTTTATAAGGCATAGTTGGGTGTGATCAAATATCAACAAGGGCAAGTTCAAACACCTCACCTCCCTTCCTATTGGAATACACCCCCACAGAACAACTACTAGCCATGGTTCACTCCTACCCATCAACCCCATCAACCAGTGTTGGCTCAAC
>NW_017670450.1:200216-212950 GCF_001879085.1 Nicotiana attenuata
AACACTAATACAACATTTGAAACAGCATGCCACTGCCAACCACATCTCTATCTCACCACCTCATTCACCGTACCAGGTAAACCACCATCAAGCAAAAGAAAACAACGACCTAGCGAAGACCTTCACAAAATACTTGATCCCGAAAGACCTTCTGATGACCTCCATGACAGGAAATATAGATGAAATATACCTAACTCTCATCCCACCAAAACTCCAAGAAAACTCATTAATTTCATGACTAAACCCCTTCTCATTGGAAGTGAGATAGGTCTTGCTTGCGATCCCAATCCCACAAGACAAATAACTACCAACAGCCCTCTGCAATGCCCTTCACTTGCTAATGTACATGGAATTACCACGAGCTCTAGAAGAGAGCACCCCACAACATGATAATTTAGTGAAGATAATGCTATGGGATTGTCGGGGAGCTTCATAATCTAGAATTTCGCCGGAACCTCAGATATTTAATCTCATGGAACAACCCCTCTATCCTCTGCCTTATAGAAACAAAATTGGCAGACCACAACGCCCTGCTCATAGAGTTCAACTACACAGACTTAATCCAGGTTGCAGCACAAGGACAATCAGGTGGAATAGTAATTCTATGGCAAACACATGACTTGGTCATCAACCTAGTAGCAATCACAAGTCAAGAGATACACGCCACTGTCCAGGTAAATAAATCACCTTCATGGTTACTATCCTTAGTTTATGCTAGTAATAATTTTACTAAAAGGAAAATACTTTGGAGCAATCTTCAATGAGTGCATGAACACTATAACTATGCATGGCTCCTATGTAGTGACTTCAATGAAGTCTCCACTTCCAATGAAAAATTTGGTGGAGCACCTATTAACTTAAAAAAACCCTCCACATTTAATAAATGCCTTAGCAATATTAAAATGGTGGACCTAGGATTCTCAAGGCCCAGATTCATCTGGACCAATAAGTCTAAGTTTAACCACAACAAAAACCATCCCAATACTATTATCATGGAAAGATTGGACAAATTCTATGGCAACACTAAATGGCTAGAATTATTCCAAGACTCAATTGTTAAGCATCCAACACGTACACACTCCGATCACTGCTCTCTAATCCTAAATTTAACCAAACCTTACTCCAAACCCACTCCAACTTTTAAATTTGAAACAATGTGGCTACAACACCCCTAATTCCGACATGTTGTAGCAAACACTTGGCTAGAAGAACAGGATTACTGTAAAGGGCTAAAAAATTCACTGACCTAGCTAAAGAATGAAACATCCACACTTTTCGAAATATCTTTTACAAAAAAAAAGATACTAATTGCCCGGTTAAAAGGTCTTCAAAATATGCAACCAGAAAATAAAAATTCTTTCCACTACAATCTTGAAAATCAACTAATAACTGACTTTAACAACTTACTTTGAATAGAGGAAGAATACTGGAAATTAAAATTCCACGTCCAATGGCTAAATGACGGAGATGCGAATACGTCCTACTTCCATCTCTCCACAATAATAAGACGTTAACAAAATAGAATTCTTAGTCTCTATGACTCACTAGGAAATTGGACTTTTGACATCCAAACTATTCGTGAGACAATCCTAACTTACTACCAAAACCTCTTTACTACTCAACTAACATAATGCCAAAACGAATTTATACCTACCTTCTCAAACTCACTTACAAATGATGATATCCAAGCATTACAAAGACCCCTAACTACTTCAGAGATCATAAATTCAGTTAACTCATTCAAATCACTCAAAGCTCCTATGCCGGATGGCCTACACCCAATTTTCTTCCAAAAATTCTAGTCTGAAACAGAGCAAGCTGTAATCCATACCTGCCAACAAGCCTTCCATACATCCACAATCCCTCCTGAAATTAATAAAACTAATATAATACTAATTCCTAAGACCAGCTTTCCAGAATCCATACACCAATACAGACCAATTGGCCTATGCAATACAATATATAAGATCATTACCAAGATCATCGTTAATAGAAAAAAAACCCTTCTTCCCAAAATAATCAATCTAACTCAAAGCAGCTTCCTAAAAGGCCGTAAGGCAGCTGACAACATCATCCTTGTTCAAGAAATCATTCACTCCTTTAAAAAACAAGGAAAAATAGGGAATATGTTGATAAAAATAGATCTAGAAAAAGCTTTTGATCGATTAGAATGGTCTTTTATCCGTTTTTCCCTTCAACACTTACGCTTTCCGCTAACCCTAATTACCCTCATAATGTCTTGTGTTACATCTTCCTCCATATCCATAAACATTAATGGTACCCCTACCCCCTTCTTTTAACCTTCTAGAGGCATAAGACAAGGAGACCCCCTATCACCATACCTATTCATCATATGTATGGAATCACTATCCCGAATTATCGAGCACAACATAGACATTTGCCGATGGACCCCCAAACTACTTAATAAAAATGCTCCTCCTCTTTCACACCTCATGTTTGCAGATGACCTCATCCTCCTAGCACAAGCAACCACCTCTAACACCTCCACAATTATTGAAATATTCCAACAATTAAGTGCAATATCCGGACAAAGAATCAACTTCCAGAAATCAAAGCTTCTCTTCCCAGCAAACGTAAACCCTTCTCTTAGCCAAATCATATCAAACTCCTTAAACATCCCCATCACCACAAACATAGGCAAATATTTAAGTGTCCCAATCATGCATACCCAACCTAAAATATCTGATTACGAATATATTATTGATCGAGTTACCTCAAAACTAACAGGTTGGAGATCAGAATTCCTCACTCTAGCGGGAAGAACAACCCTTATCAAATCAGTGCTAAACACAATTCCCACATATGCAATGCAAATTAATTTACTACCACCCAAACTAATACACAAACTCGAACAAATCCAACGAAACTTCCTCTGGGTTCAACTGATCTAAAACGCAAACTGCATTTAATTAATTGGGATAAAATAACCACGCCAAAATCAAAAGGGGGCTTAGGAATACAAAAGTTAGCCCAAAAAAATAAAGTCATGCTACAAACATTCTTTGGTGCTATACTCACCCCAATAACTCTCGTTGGATAGCAACTTTATCAGTAAAATATGACCACCCGCAAGAGCTTTCCAAAAACTATTTATACAAATAAAAATCTCGCCCTAATGACTCTTACATTTGGAAAAGCATGATTAAAAACATAGATTATTGCCGCTCAGGAACCAGTTGGAACATAACCAATGGTAAAAATACAAATATTTGGACTGATCTCGGGATTGCTAACAATCTATCTCTCAGACACTTAATTCATGGACCTATTCCTAAACACAAACTCTATATACCAGTGGCACAACTCATCTCACACTCAACATGGGACACTTCCAATCTCTCCTTTCTACTACCCCCTCAAATCATATCCTTCATTCAAAACACCTCATCCTTACAACACAACAAGGAGACGATACATCCTACTGGCACCACTCTAATGATGGATCATTTATCACTTCCTCAGCCTATCTATATATACTACACCAAACCACCCCTGTAAAATAAAATTTCTTAATAATTGGATTTGGAAACTAACCACATTACCAAAAATAAAGTATTTCTTATGGCTTCTTGCACATGAGGAACTCCCAACCAAAACATTGCTATACCATAGAAAAATCACTAACAACCCCTACTGCCCGAACTGTATTAATATACGAGAGGACATCCCACATATTTTTTTACAGTGCAAACTAGCAAAAGACATGTGGAGCCACCTCCGTATAAGAACTCCTTCAACCAACCTCATGCAATGGATACACAAACTATGTACCTCACATACACAAATCCACATAAAATCCAACACTACTATACCATCTTTCATTCTAACTCCCATCCTACTGTGGCAACTCTGGTTAAACCGCAATAATAATCATTTCAAAAACCAAAATCACCAAATTGACCCCACCACAATTATCTCACTAGTGTCCCAAGTATATTACTTAACAAATATCCCTAGCAACAAAACCAAGGGTAAGAGAGATATTATTCCTTGGACTAAACCTCAAGAACCTCATTATAAACTCAACATTGACGGGGCTTACGACCCAACAAATCATCATGGAGGAGCAGGAGGAGTCTTCTGTGACTCCATAGGGCAATGGATTTATGGATTTGCAACACAACTACCAAATATAGATGTCCTACAAGCAGAACTATTAGCACTGTATCGTGGGCTCACTATTGCTATCAACCGAAGCCTCCATCCATTAATAGTCGAAAGAGACTCACAGGTATTACTCCAAATACTTCAAACCCGTAGTCCAAGATTCCCACAATTCATAACATCTTGCAGGTCAATGATTCATGAACTCAACATCCAACAAGTTAAACACACAATGAGAGATAGCAACGGAGTGGCGGACGCACTGACTAAATTTGGAAAATTAAACACAGGGCCACCACCACATCCAATTGTGTTTTTTGAAGAACCCCCCCCCCCCCCTCCTTTACCCTTATGCAAATTCACTTAGATGTAATTGTCACTAGCAATATACCTTGAACACCTCCTGTACTTCTTAATTATAAATGAAATCCTCCCTTGCAGCACAAAAAAAAAAAAAAGTTGGGGGAATTGATTAATTAGTGCGTCCATTACTCAAATGGTTACTCAACTATTCGAAATTACCTACTAAAGTCATCTTTCAGTAATTGAAAAGTCACTCAAATATGCCTATAGCACTCAGACGGTCACTCAACTAGATTTCTCAAACTTTTAATTGTCAAATACCTTTTTTACCCTCTAAATTATCAACTTTTGTCTTCTTTTTATTTTTTTAAACTTTTTAATATTATTATTTTTTTCTTTTATTAATTTATATTATGGACTAACCTATAGAATAAATAAATTTTATTTATAAATTTAAAAATAAAAATAGATTTTTAACATATATAATGTTGGAATAATAAAATATTGCGCATATTAAGAAAAATTAATTAGAACAATTTGTTCGCAATAATAATTTTGATATTAATAACAAAAACTCAAAAAGTTATTTACACAATTGAGAATGAAAAAAAAGTTTTATAATATATATTCCATGCACGAAATATTAAAATAATTATTTAAAATAAATGTACTTTTATAATATATATTATACAGTCTTAAAGGTTATGCTTAATTATATTATTATTCTGACTATGCTAGAAAACTAATTTTTTATTTTTATTTTATAGATATAAAATTTATTAATTTTATAGGTAAGTCCATAATATATATAAAAAGAGAAAAAAATTATAATATTAAAAAAATAAAAAAATAAAAAGGATAAAAGTTGATAATTTAGGGGGTAAAATAGGTATTTGACAATCAAAAGTTTGAGAAATCTGTTTGAGTGACCTTTTGAGTGATATAACCATAGTTAAGTGAATCTTCTGTTACAAATGAAAGAAATATAACTGTATACGGGTAAAACCGGTCTCGAAGTACATTCCAGTCTCCGACATGATAAGCCAAGCTCGAGAGATGGTAATAGGGGGCCTAGACCGAGGTAGGGATCTTATCAATTCTGAGTCCGGACCATAACACTAGCCCTCGAGGATATCGGGGTTGTGATTAGGGATCGGTCCTAGCCTTGTTCAGCTTTGAAGAGCGTTGGTCAAGTTCGGCCAACAGAATGTTGTGATGTCCGTGACCGACCGAATATTACGGCGGAGATCTCGGCATCTATCGATGTGAGATCAGCAATCAGTTAATTAGTAAATTTTTACCTTGTATAGAATTGTACCTAATATAGGACTTCCCTACTATATAAATGGGGTCTGATTACTTGTAAAACACATTGTAATATGCATTGATACTGATCAAAGTGCGTCCTGTTCAAGGGTGGTTCACCCCCCAAGGCTGTAACTATTCAATTCGTGTGGTTTGAATTTACTTTATCATTGTTTATTTCAATTGCAATTTAATTTATCGCTTTGTGTCAATATAATCTATGTATCCTTAAAACCATTTACAAATTCAATTGTTATTCCATTTTAAAGGTAAACAATAACTTTACATGATAATTTCAGATAGTTGAATGCACATTTAAGTAATGTAGTCATTAATTGGTCTACTCCTTTTTCTTCTTTGTTTTCAGAGATTCTTTTGGACATCTTGCATGATTCTTTTGAAAATCTGAAATCGACATTGATAGTTCCGTGTAAGTCGTCTAATTATGTAAGAATAATCAAAAGAAGTATACGTATAACTTAAGAAGGAAATTGACAATGATAGTTCGAGATAATGACCCTGATTTTTTGGTGATTGAGACGTAATTGTGAAGAAACAAGCATATTTTTGTTACCACACCATATCTAATTATCTATTTCTGTTACCACATCAATTGTTTTACTTTACTTTACTTTACTTACTACTATATAAGAGGGAATGAGAGGAGCTTCTGCTCAACATGAATTGACAAAAAATCCAGCCATTTCAGTTTATTCCTTTATATGTCCTGCATATGCATGTGGAACTTGAAGGGTCCTTTGGGATATTCACAGCTTTATTCGGTTTGTATTTTGGCGCTGGACTATTGGACCAGTTAATTTCACACTCCAATCAGCACATCAGGTTCCTAGGAATTAAACTGTGATGCACATGTGATTGCCACGTTTTGCTAATATGACAACTATTTGCATGGCCAATATATGAATTGTGTACTTTATGTTTGATTAGGTATATAGTTTAACAAAAAGCTAACCTAAATTATAAGCTTAGTTGTAAGAGTTACAGACCACAACAAAGTATAATATTCAACTTATTTTTTCATGTTGATTTATTTAAAGCCAGGTAAGTTTTAAGTTAAGGATAAAAACATCTGCTAAATTATGTAACATTTAACAAAATAATCCTTTCATAAGAAACAAATATAACCAGAAATAATAAAATGTTTACTTACCTTAAGATAAGCAACATATAAATTAATTATAAGACCGATCTAACTTAACGTTTGGAAGGAATTGGAATTTGTTTGTTTATTAGTATTATTTTGTTTTTGTAACTAATTAGTAATTATTTACAAAAGGCTAACCCTTAAATATTACTGTGTCATTTCAAACTTATATATATATATATATATATATGCGCGCACACACACTTCATAAATTAAAACATCACGGTAATAGTGTCCAAACTATAATATCTTTACCATTTGAATCTTCATGATTATTTTAAATGCCAGACAAATATTTTAAGGTGCAATTGCTCAAATAACTGTCTATACTTCAAGCACTTAACGAGAAAATTCTATAAAAAGAAAGAGTAAAATTAGTATTCCTATAGAAATATTTGTTTCTATATTTTCGGATTCACTTCTAATGTAACACATATTTTTTCGTATGTAAAAAAGGACATTTCATCTTATTTTATTACTATTAACTAACAAATTATCAACAACGAAAAAAGCAAACTCCTTGGTTATTCACAAGTTGACGAGGTTTAAATAAATTTTGGGACTTCGTATTCTTAAATTTAACGCGCTAAGAAATTACCAAAATGTCGTGCCTATGAATTTTGGTGCTACAAATAAGACCAATTATTATTACGCTAAAACAAGATTTATTGTAAATTTCAAATAAGAATATGAGGGGAAAATAACACACAAAGACAAATGACAAAAAAAAAAAAAAAAAAAGCAAGTTGACGAAATATTGGTAAACTTTTTATTTCTTTTTCCTTGATGTTAAATTCCAACAAAAAGAGGCAGAACTATACTATACTAAGAGGGGTTACTGGCACCTATAAAGTTCGACAAAAATCCTATGTTTACATGTATATATTTTTAGAAAACAGTAATATATTAGCACTAGCACCTTAAATATAAAGTAGATTTTGGTTGGATCGAAAAGTGCACCCGCGACCTTCAAACCCGCCTCTACCAGTAAATTAAGTTAAAATGAAATTGGTTAACTTTGAAACACAATGATTTTTATTGAACAAAGATGCATATGTGATCACGCCCAACTATGCCTTATAAAAAGGACTAAGCGGTCGCTGCAAATATAATCCGGTTTACATGTCCGGAGTCGAATCCCACAGAGAACTAAGGTTTAGCTACAGTTGTTCACTATCACCAAGAAGACAAGCTTGAACAATTCCTAACTTATAGATATTAAGATTCTTGTGTTTAACTAATTAACTAACAAATTAAAATAGTAAATTAACAACTAACGACACTGAGGGTTAGAGAAAAGATTAAGGAGGTCTAGAGTTATGATTTCCCCAATTGTCGGAATCCTTCCCGCTATGTCTTCTATAATTTCGCCTAAGTATTCTCTACCGATCATGAGCACTCTTATTAGCGTAAATCTCTCCCGAGTAATTACGACAATTTACTAGACGCACTCTCCCGAGCTACGCTAGCTGGCTTTTAATACAGCTCACTTCAGATCGCACCCAAGGCTTCGTTATCCCTAATCCCACCTTTAAACCCTCGGTTATTGATCCCTCATATACTCTGGGAGTGGTGTTGTTTAACAATTACCTAAATATGCACTCTCTCCCGAGTTATGCATACTAAATAGGCACAGCTAATTGAGAGCTCTTCAATCAACCAGAATATAAACGTAGTTGAACAAATAGAGAAAAGCTATGGCTCAATTATATAAAAACATAACAAGAATTTATCCTACAAAAGGTTCTATCAGACTCTAGATAACAAATTAGTTATTCATAATAGTATGTAAAACTACAATACTAAAATTCATAACCAACAATCAAAAATAGGAAGAGGAAGGAAAAACTCGTAGAAGAATTCTCCGCCTTGCTCCCAATGTGTTCTTGCCTCCTTAGGTCGAATCTATGTCCAAAATATGTCCCCCCTCTCCTTCAAAATAGATTTAGGACCCCTTTTATACAAGTTGGAAGAGTGTAGGGCCGAAATAAACTTGTCCCGGGCGAAATAGGACTTCTTTTTGACGCCTGGAGGGGCGCGGCCGCGGTCAAAACGCGGTAGGACCGCGGCCAGACAAGCTCTCTGATTTCTGCCGCGGTCAGTTCCGCGGTCGCGGTTTCGACCGCGTTTTTCACCCTGTTCCATTTGGAATTTGGAAAAACATAAAATATAAAAGTTGTAGCCCTTTGAATTAGCTTTCCAACTATATATTGTGGAGCCCAAATGGAGTTCTGAGCAAAAAGTTATGTCTATTTTACTAGACAATGCGCAATATGCCTCCTCAAGTCTTCGTTCGTACTTAATTATCAAATTTGACCCCCGAACACGATCCTGGCTTAATTCCTTGAGCTTTTACTCAGACTTCAAAGCTTCAAATCACTTAAATTCATTCCATAACATCTATATAGCTCGGAATCACACCTACAAGGCATAAAACACACCGTTAGTGCAAAACACTAGCGATTAAAGCGCAAACTCAACTAAAGTGCAGTAAATTAGAGTGTAATAATCGACTAAAATACGCAATTATAGCCTATCATCAACACCCCACACTTACACCATTGCTCGTCCTCGAGCAATCAAACTACATTTTTTTATAGACACGACCTTTTTAAACAATTCTCCTAACTCATCACACCAAGAGTATTTAAAATAGACTACGCACAAAAGCGTAACATCTTCACCTCAAAATTTGACTCACAAGTACAACGCATTATTCACAACTCACCTACTTACTCCAACATAGAGGTCACTGACATTACCTTTCCTTCATGAATCAAGTGCCCTCACAACACAAGAGAGTAGTTCCACACAATAAAATTTTAAGAACACTTAGGAACTCAAGATAGAAAGAATTCACTCACTCTCAGAAATAACATTCATATGCCGCAAAAGATGCACCATAAGCTTGCCCGTAGTGTACTACTCCACTAATCAAGCTCATTCAATCTAGGATCAATTAGGACTTTATTTCGTTGTAATGTAGGCTACGGGACGGGTAGGATACATTTAGATATAAGAGTGACTACACCTCCCTAAGCACTTTAATACATATACTTTAACATTCAAACCTCATACTTATGTCAAACCAAACTTCACCTTCACATCAATGTATATTACCCCATACTTCTTTAAGCACACTTACATCAAGAGCCACCACTTATCAAGGAATTTTTTTTTTTTTACAACAATCCAGCTATTTTTTTTTTCAATTCAAGTGGCTTTTACTTTTTCAAAACAGTGCACCTTTCTCCTTATTTCATTAGTTCCCCTCAAAAGCCAAACCAACCACCCCACACTTTAACTTTTACAAAGTTCATAAACAATTCAAGTGCTCATGAGAGGTTACAATGGTTCAAATAGATGGTTAATTCCAACAAATGGGCAAGGCTTGTAATGTGGTTGCCAAAGAAACAAGATTACAGGCTCAAAGGGGTTAACTACGATACATAACAATTAGGTGGGTAAATATACATATCCGGCTCAACAAAGAAACGCCTATATCACTTCCAAGATTGAACAAAACTACTATTTCGCTTTGCAAACACACAGGGCAAGTTCTAGGCATCAAATGCAATGCACTGAATAACGCAAAACCTTACACACACATGGAACATAACTCACTCAGGATTGGATTCATAGACACTCTAGTCAAAGCAGTTAAGCAAAGTTAAGATAATACAATTTAAGGTACTTCTACAAGAGTCAAAAACTGAGCATAAGCGTCACAACCAAAGTACTCATTATTCTCAAGGCATAACAAAGTCAAGAGATATTGCTTCAATTCAAAACACAACACAATGGCTCCTGTTCCTAAAAAAAAAAAACTAACTACACCCGGTTCAAACAAAACCCTTGGAAAAGAACCGTGGTTTAAAGAAAAACCAAGGGGTAATTGCTACACTACCTAAAACAAAACAAAAAATCTTTTTGGTATTTTCTTTAGACTTACTTCCCTCAAGAAAACTGTCTAGAAGATTCGTCATCAGGAAAAGTCCAATCTTTTAAAAAAAAATTATTTAATTAAACGAACACAGCTAAAGTAGCATGAAAAACCACCCAGACAATCTCCTCACCCCACACTTAAAATTGTGCATTGTCCCCAATGCGCATCCATACATACAAGAAGGTAAAAGAAACTCCCTGGTAGGCCAAAGGCCGAAGCACTAGCAGCTCATGGGGTACTCAGACTTCTCCCAACTTGGTTCTTCGTGCGGGTACCTCACACTTAGTTCCAACCATTTCATTTGTTGGTGCATCCTTCCAATACCTTTGCTTTCCATGATCCTAGAAAATAAAAAAATTGACACTACAAAAATAATATAATAAAAAAAATATAAAAAAATAAAAGAAAGCAATAAAGCTGGGTTGCCTCCCAACGAGCGCTTGATTTAACGTCGCGGCACGACGTGAATCACTTTCTGCCTCCACTTTGAACTTATGAATCGGACCCCAAGTTTTGATTCTGCTCTATGATCATGCTCCTGGGGTGGTGGAAGGAATCTGGCTGGCCCAATAAAATAATGTAGTATTCTGCACTTCTTGGCCTTTAGATGAGGTGTGTAATCCCGATTTTCTGGCAAGAAGAATTCCAGAATGTAAGCACTTTGTTCCTCATTCCTTGACTCCTCAATTGGCTCGGACGACTCTATTTCCATATCATCATCTAAACACAATGTGGAAAAATGCTTGGAGTGAGGACTAATGCGCTCAACTACATGAACATTGGGACTGTCTACATTCTCAACACTAATGACAATAGAGTCAACTAAATACGTATCCTCAATATCCTTGGTTGACTCTAGTATCTCTTCTACAAAATCGACATCCTCAAAATCTAGTGCGACTGATTGTTGGTGTTCTACTCTAGCCTCCTCCTCTAGCTCATCAGTTTCTGTATCTAATTCACGCTCTTCTTGGATACTATTCACAATATTGGCTTGTTGAGCAATAAAAACTTCAACCAGTTGACTCATGTTAACTTTCAAGTTGTGAATAGTTTCCTCCTGCCTTTCTAGCCGCAGTAGTAATTTACTCTGTTGTTCCAAAATGCACTTTAACATATCTTCGAGCTTCCTTAGGTCGGCTTCCCTAGGTTCTTTGTTCCTATTAACTTCACCAGAAAAAGAAGAACCATCAAAGTAAGGGGTTGGGGGAAAAGTAAGAAATATAAGCACAACCGTGAAAGCGACCATCTTGACCACCACACATATCACACACATTCCACACATAAGATTGAGTTGGTGCACAAAACTCGCTCTCAGGAATATTTTGATAATTTTGCCCTGGGTGGTTTCCTTCACAATATGCATAAGGAGGATCAAAAGTAGAATTACCAACAACAAAATTCTCATAATTCCATGATGTCATGTTTCTCAGATAAACAAATAAAACTAAAATAAAAAAATAAAAAAATCAAATAATAAAATAAAAGTTCAAACTTGAAACCTAGCAATATGTACACCTACAACTACACCGTTAGTTCCCCGGCAACGGCGCCAAAATTTGATCACGCCCAACTATGCCTTATAAAAAGGACTAAGCGGTCACTGCAAATATAATCCGGTTTACATGTCCGGAGTCGAATCCCACAGAGAACTAAGGTTTAGCTACAGCTGTTCACTATCACCAAGAAGACAAGCTTGAACAATTCCTAACTTATAGATATTAAGATTCTTGTGTTTAACTAATTAACTAACAAATTAAAATAGTAAATTAACAACTAACGACACTGAGGGTTAGAGAAAAGATTAAGGAGGTCTAGAGTTATGATTTCCCCAATTGTCGGAATCCTTCCCGCTATGTCTTCTATAATTTCGCCTAAGTATTCTCTACC